>NC_135244.1:4242424-4545454 GCF_947623445.1 Clavelina lepadiformis | reverse complement strand
ATAAGAAAAAAACATTTTCAGCTTTAAGTTCTCAAAACTTATTCTATTTTCTTATTGAAAGCAGTAAATAATTTTAACAAGTTTAACTGATAAAACTGAAGATTTATAGATTACACTGGTCAACACACATTTTGGTGCCAAGAAAGTTTCAACGATTTTAGGGTATTTTTATGTCGCTGAATCCAAAAATGGCATTAGTTTTTCCGAATTGGCTCTAGTTTTTGAGATATTCCATGTTTTTGTTTCAAAAAGTGCTAAAAATACGCAAATTTTGACATAGGTAAAATTCTCTTTATACTACAACTTCGATGAGTCTACATCTGTCTTTTCAATCATGTGCATACAGTATTCATCTATTTCTGATGCGATATTGTTAAAGACGCAATCGTTAACACAGAGAGCCTTCTTTACGCGAATCATGTTTCATGTGAAAATCAAGCAAAAATTATAAAACTTAGGCGATGTTAGCAGTAAACAACAGATTTTTGTAACGCAAAAACAGGCGACGTCAAAGCACAAACACTACTTTTAGTAACGCTCAAAGTACATTTAGTAAGCTGTCAAAGCACGCTAATCAATCATATATCGGTACTGTAATACAAAAAAATTAGTCGATGCTTGTAAATTTTCTTTTGTACGACTTTCTGGAATGTGATGCAGCCAAGCAGTCACGTTGGAGACTCCAACAGTAGTCGGCCATCATATGGGCATCCCACCTGCCCTGATACCTCTCTTCTATGACCTTAATGTCCTGGTGGAACCTTTCTCCCTGCTCTTCACTTAGATCACCAAGGTTTGCAGGAAAACGATCTAAGTGGCTGAAGAGATAGTGAACCTTGATACTCATCTTCACACCCAAATCTTTCAACTTGGAAAGCATATCTTCCACCAATTCTTGGTAATTTTCAGCTTTTCGGTTACCAAGAAAGTTCTGTGTGACTAAAACAAACGATTGCCAAGCAGCAGACTCTGTGTCTGTCATGGACTGCACAAAACACACATCCTTTATGAGTTTGCGGATCTGAGGGCCATCAAAAATGCCTGCTTTAAGCTTTTCGATGGTCAAAGCAGGAAATGTTCTGCAAATATAGTTGAAGCAATCCCCAGTTGCAGGCAAGGCTTTCACAAATTGCTTCATCAAACCAAGTTTTATGTGCAGCGGTGGAATGATGATCTTCTCTCTAGCAACTAAAGGTTCATTTATGATGTTACCTTCACCTACTCTCATGGAATCTATAAGTGGCCACCCTTTCTTCACCCAGTGATCAGTGCGCGCTCGGCTATCCCACAAGCAGATAAAACATGGGTATTTTGTATATCCGCTTTGCTGGCCAAGCAAAAAATTTACCATCTTCAAGTCTACACAGATTTACCATTGGTGAGAGTCATAATCCAGTTTCTGTAATACCGTTTTAATGTTGTTGACTCTTCTTTTAGTTTTGTTGAGTGGCCAATTGGGAGAGATGCATATCTGTTACCATTATGTAGCAATACACATTTCAAACTCCTTTTCGAACTGTCTATGAATAAGCGCCACTCTTGAGGTCTATATTGTGGCACTCCCATTTTCAGCAGAAGCCCTTCGATGTCTTTGCAGTAAACAAGGTCATCTTGTTGGCTAAAATACGGAAGTAATTCTTTCTCTCTTGTACGGTAGAATGTTATTGAAGCTCCGGTTCCAAGGCAGTTTTTGTCTTTGAGTCAGGATGCCAAAATTTCTGCTGCTTCTTTGGATAAGTTGAGATCCCTGATAAGATCGCTCAGCTCCTCCTGCTTGAATGGCTCTGGAATGAATGGACTGCTTTCGAACACACTTCCACTGCTCTCACTTGCAGAGCATATATATACTGAACGAAAATGTGACAGGTTGTCAACTCAGTCACAGGAAAATGCGTCCTCCCAGTGACAAGGCCTAAGCATATTGTCAAACTTCCACTAATGAACTCAATTCTCACTTGAATTACAAAAAACCTCCACGTTTTCCAAACTTACTTATGTGAGCAATAGCTTGAACTTGACTCGTGGTATTCCTTTCTTTGGCTACAGAACTATTAAATTCTGATTACAACATCTTTAGTCTACAACAATATAGCTATAAAATGAGATATTGATATGATGTGATAACTGAAGGGAGTACTCTACACTGTACATGTGGTGAACAATACAAAGAAACTGTAGCTTATCAGAATGATGCCGAAAATGGAGTGTTTTCAATGCCTTGTTTCTGAAGTAATGGGATGCTACAATAACAAATAGACATAGTGGAGTATCTGGTCCAAAATAAGTAATGCATACTGCCTAAGAGACATTTCCAATATGCATTTTACTGATGCTTGTGTTCACAATTGGCAGATACTAAAGTTAACGATTTTTCTCTCGTCAAAAATAAAAAACATCGATATCTCAAAAACTAGAGCCAATTCAAAGAAACGAATGTTATTTTCGGACTCAGCAGCCCAAAATTACCCAGAAACCATCAAAATATCTTTGGCACTCAAAAAAAATGTTTTTTTTGTTGGCCAGTGTTATTACGTGTTGATGTACTTGCGTACGTTACGTACAGTATATTGCATTGCTTAAAAATCGGCTTAAAATGCGGAAGCGACAAATTGAATTTATAATGATTAACTTGATTAAACATATATTGTCACAAGTTTAATATTTAATTGCCAGTTTGTTATCTTGTTATGGATAAGGTTTATCATAAATGAATTTACTTAAACCTAGTTACTAAGTAAGCTAAAACGCAGGGCAGAAGTCTTTGTTTTACTAATTAGGCCTGAATTGGTTAAATAGTGATACTTATTTGGCAAGCTATGGTGAAATGTTGCAGGCCAGGAAGAAGTTTCATGCACACATCAAATACGCTCATCAAATTAATGGATAGCCTTGGCTTACTCTATTAATCACCGGAATTTAAGCTTTAATTTAGCAATTTAAGCTGTAGATCTAGACTACAAAGTCGAGGACTTTTAGCAAATTTAAATTCAAAGTTAAGCTAAGGAGGAAGATTTTGGGTAAAGTCTGAATCCTCAAAAGTATTTATATAATCCTCAACCATAGTCACAAAAAGATAGATGCAATCAATGCTTTTAAACTTGTTTATGACTGTGACTGACAAAGGCTGTTATTTAGAACATATGGTCAGATTCTAAAGTGATGTTGCAAACGCTGGCTGTTAGAACAAGGAAAATGCATTTGATCAAACTGATGTGAACATTTTTTCCATAAGTCGTCGGTTTACTGCTTACGGTTTATCAATAATGTCTACTTAATAATGACTAATAGTGTCCACAGTTATTATAATAAAACTGTCTATGTAGGGTGCTACATCTGTGCAGATCTCGAAAAAGAATCCTTTTGAGCACATCTGATGGATCCATCTAAAGTGTTGCATTATTTTGGGCTATGTTGTGAAAGCCTTGGCTCTATATTATTTATAGTATCCCAAATTTTTCCGTTTTGGCTAATCGATGAGAGGAATAGTTTCGGGATCTATAACCAATGCAGTTTTCTTGACAATTATTACGATTGCGTCTTCCTAGGTAAGACTTATGTTACTGATGAATTTAAGCTAGCTCTTTACTATACGTAAATATAACGACTATGTAAACTCTTCGTCATGGTTGGTCAAGTCAGACAATTATATATTAGAGTCTAACTAACATACAATTGAAATCTTTGGAGTATAATCAGGACACTGCGATTTTATATTTTTATTGCATAGGATGGGGCTCGCTGAAATCTTTTGCTTCATTCGTAGCTAGATACGTTTTTCTTACGGCCGGTGTTTTCATCGTTCTTGCCGGCATCCCTCAGTGGATTTCATTTTGCTTTAAACCCAACAAACGGGGAAAGCTGTACGTGGCGCAAGGCGTGATGATACTAATAGCAGGTCAGATGAAATGTCTCTCGTTTATTAAATAAGTAGGATTACGTTAACAGGCAAACCACCCTAAATAATGTAGGAAAGAAAATATAGCACATTTCCCTATACGTAAGCAAAGCGGTAGAGATAACCTCATTGTTCAGTGATCTTTTAAGGAATTGTAATGATGGCAGCTATGGTCGCATATACTGTTCTTGCTATTGATGAAGTTAGCGATTATACTAGTCGATGGTTATTTGGTTGGGCTTACGGATTGTGCTGGGCCTCTGGACCTCTTTTGATATTTGGAGGCTCACTCAATGTAGCAGCCGGATATGTGAAGTCACCACCTGAGGTAGGCCTACTTAAGATTTGTGTTAGCTGTTATCCGATCATCCGAACTTTATGAATGCTATGTATATTGTTTTAATAATCTAAAAAACATAACTTAATAACCGAGGAATGTCATTATCGCAACTTGGATGATCGTAACAAGAAATTATAGAATTTTTGACAACAGCCAGAGAGTTAAAGACTCAAACCTTCATCTGCTCGCATTTTCATTTTAGAACCTTACAGTATAACCACAGTATAAACTGATAATCTTCAGTCTACCACAGTGCTGTAGGTTTCCGGCGATTAAGTAATAACAGAAAATCTTTCAACAGGAAAAGAAGTCAAAATCAAAACCAAAACAGGAGTCAAAAGATTACGAACGAAGAGAGGACGAGCTGCCGGAAGTGACGTCAGCACCAACTCAGTACCAAATGACCTCGATGGGTGATGCACGAAGTGGTTACTATAACCCATCCGTTGTGACAAGCAATTCGAGAACCATCCGAGCTCAGTACCCCCAGCATGTCATCCACCAGTCTTACGGATATTAACAAAATTGTTTTGTTGGTGATTTTTTCTACGGTGATAAAGTGTTCCTTTAGCTTTTTATGCATCGGAATTTAATCCAAATACTCCTGTAATGCTTTCAATACATCAGCATAATAAATAGCCTAGAAACTTTGTCTATAAATAGTTCAATTTGAAACCAAACAGTTTACGCAAATATTTTTTTTATGAGCACGCTTTATCCCGATTGCCTAAATAATAATGAACTAACAGACAGTTGGCAAAGTTTGATAAAGAGATGCGCCACCTCACGACTACCAACATTTTTAAATACTCTCTAGGTGGTGCTTCTGAGCTAGGCATGTGACGGTGTTTACTCGATCAATTCTGCTATCTGCTAGTCAAGACGACGACGTAGACGACACGACGCGTTACAATTTATGCTCTCCGTCTGTTTCCACTTTTTTCCATTTGTCAGAAGATTTTACGCAAACTAAAAACTGTGTGCTCAGAAGCAACAAGCGATGAGTCCATGTTGACATTCCAGGCGTTTCTGTTTGAAACAAGTCATTGTGAAATCTATTTAGCTCAGCTCTATTAAAAGTGAAAAACAATTTGCCTAGTTGCTCATCAAAATCCATCGTAGATTGAAAACTTAAGGTAATACGAGAAAGAAAACGTGTTAAAGTAGACTCTTGTTAAAGCATCAAATACGATGTTTATAAGATGTTGTCTTCATCAACCATAAACCCATGAAAGTGATAAGTTAGCATTACGTTCATGTTTTCCAGTCGAAATTATTTACGTTTCAATCTGGTTTGTCCAAAGGAAACAGTTTCAGCAAACATTAAATTTATCTTTGTAAATCAGGCCGTCATTTAAGTTGTCAAAATGCATCCCAGAACCGGTCGAAACTTATCCGGTTTTTTAAAGATTCCAGCCTTGGGATTCTTCATTTCATCTCAGTGCAGCATGCAGTGGTTTGTGACGGATATTACGAGCATTGGTTTATACAGGAGTTGTCAAGAACTTGTCAACCAGCCTCCGTTATGCGGATATTTGCGTAAGTTTAACATATTTCATATACTCATGGATAAAACAATGCTCTACAGAATATAAAATAATAACCTTGTCACCCACAAGCATTTACAGGTCTGCGGTCTCAATTTAATGGTGGTTTTAAAAATATTTATCATTAAAAAAACAAGCGAATGCTTCATAAATTTTGTAGCAACTTATAAAGTTTTGGTGAAAATAATTTTGTAATTCTTTGTTCTTTCTGTAGCTTGGCAGTCGTCTCTTTACTACGATTCATTTCTCGTCGCGAGAATCATGTTTCTGGTCGCAGCAGTGTTCATTGTTTGTAGTCTTGGGATTCAAATGAGCACATGGTGTGCCAACTTGAAAAGAATTAAGAGTTTGCTTTTATCTGAAGGTGGTTGCGATATAACAGCAGGTATAAGTTGAAGTTATTACCAGTTTTGTACAACTTTGCAAGAAAGTACGCACAGTAGCCTACTTTACATTTAGGTACAACTTAATACTGTTTTCTAATTCAAAAAAGCAGTATGGCATAGCACGTGTAGTATTTATCGGCATTTTAGAGTTTCATTACTTTAGGCCTGATACTTATGGCTGCCATGATCACATTTACTGTCATGTGCGTGGAATCTCCGCTAACGACGCAGCCAAGATGGAAATTCGGTTGGTGTTACGCGTTTGGATGGTGCGCTGCAACCGATTACTTGTTTGCTGGAATAGTGGAAGTTATGGCCGGAAAATCAAAACTGACCGAGGTAAAATTTGTCAAACATATTATTACGAAGTTGCAGGAAGTTTCACAATAATCAATAAATAATGCTTTCTGTTACGGTTGTTATAACCTGACGATTAATTATTATTATATTATGAACTGAAAAGTAACTGAAAGGTACACAGGATATCAATTGCGTCAGTGGAAAGCAAGGTTGTGCTGAACAACGCGTCCAGCCCCAACGTTTGGTGCAAACGTCAACATTATCAACTGTTCTCACGGGCTGTAGCATTGTTCACGTCTTTATCCAAACGGTTAATTTTTTTTCCAAAAATCAAAGATTATTGGTAATAGCGAGAAATGTTTTTCAAACTCAAGAAAGGAACTTATGATTTCTCGTACAACTTGCTTTCAATCATTACGAAGTTAGTCTTGTCCATTTAGTTTCTGCATCTACTTATGCTGGTGCTGTTTAACAACTAACGTTGGTTACGATTAATTTCTCTTCAGTGACAAAAAGAGACAGACAAGAGGTGACTAGCCACTAAAATGCGAAAAATCGTGGTAAAAGTGAAATAAAAAGCATTATAGCGCGCAGGTATCTTTGCTGTTACTGAATCGACAAAATGAGACAAGAGATTTGAAATATCGATTGGTATCAATGTGTTGCCTATATCTGGTGAAAAATGTGATGCGCTTATCATACTAAATTAATATAGCAACCATTTATTTTAGTTGAAACTTTGTTTTCCATTATGTACTACCGACAGTTGGTTTTACACGAGTTGTACCTTGTATAGAATTACCGTGTGATCAATGCACACATAGATTCCTCACACACAATTTTTTGGTCTGGTTTCTGAAAATTTAACGACCTATACGCGAGTGTAAATTGGCAAATTCCTTTACGTTCCTGAACGATCTATATCTGCGTTATGTCTGGCGAATGGCTACGTTTCATTCATACAACCATTTAAACGCACATATACCAAAGACGTATACACTCTAGGCCCAGAGTCAAGAGTCTCGCGACTTTACGCAGCCTACAATAGTATAACGGCAAATACGGGTTGCTCAGATTAAAACCTATTTATTTGTTTTGGTATGACACCATATACATTCGGGCTTGGCTCTTGTACACATAAACGTTAAATTTGAAACCCGGGATAATTGCATACTTCCACAATCCTATATATAGTGGAAAGTAAATATGCGCACGTGATAACGCGTCACAAACATTATTGTTGACAAAAGGCGTTCTCAAATATCATATACAGGTAAATCACTGGAATGAAATTATTTACATGAGTTAATTTATTTACGTGTATATGAACAGGATGAAATCCAAGAGAGGGAGAAACTAAACTCCCTGCAAGAGAAAGACGACAAAAAGTCCGATGGTCACTACAACACCACTTCAAACTAGTTCAAACCGGAATAAACCTGACCAGCATTCGAGAAAGCACCTGCTTTGAGTTGATGTTGAGACGTATTTTTCATTAATCTGTTATTTGTTATCAAAATGAACACTTGAACATTTATATATTTGTTTTTCCTCAATGGGCATTCGGATATAGGACATTGGTAGTGTGAGCAATCTCCAGTTATACTTTACATTTTCGCAATTTTAATAAAATTTGCCGGCTGTAAACCTCAGTTATAAACTGTTGAACGCTTAAATGTTAAACGTTTTATTAGAGATTATAATAAAATAGTTGGATTAAGACGAAATCCATTGAGTAATAATAATAAACCAACCTCAACCAAAAAGTGTGAGACGATTTAAAGATAGAGGCGAATCCAAAAACATGTCATAAGACTCATAACACAATAATGTCCTCTTTTCTCATGCTCAGCCGCAATAACTAGACTCTATTTTGTTTGTCATGGAGTTCCCGCCCTTTTCTTCTGGTCGTAACACTTTGTTTCGTTGGGACATTTTTCCTTTCACAATCATATAACCGTTAACCGTTGGTACAGCAACCAAGTTAGGAAAAAAGTGAGCTTCGTATCGCTCGAAACATAACCTCGTACTTCCAAGTGGGAAGAGCGACCTAGCATACCTCCGTTTGGGAGCCCACATACAGGTTACTATCGCACATGGTTCATGGCCCGATTATTTCGCCATGCAAATTTGTGGCCAGGTCACGATTGATCACTCGCAAATCCGCAGAGCGTGATCGTCTGATCGATCAAGCGTAATGGGGTGTAATGGCAGATTTGCTTGTTTTGTTACGAAATTTGTTTCTTTACTGGTCGTGCCCGAGTTTAGAACTGTTTTCCAGGATCGCCATGAATAGGAGCAAGAATCGTTAATAATAGTAAAGATATTGAAAAGGTTGGGTATGGCCACGAGCATCGATTCCGACGCTCAATCCTCCATCATTAACAGTAAAAGCTTAATTATACGATCAACTCAAATGCGCAGAGCGGAAGTTTATACAGCCAAGACAGCAGAATGCATAGGCATAAACACTACCTATCATCGAGACATTTCTCTTGTCATTGCAACCAGTAGCATATTACCTTAAATGTATTCTTCTACCATCTTTGTTTTCTGTTACTTACTCAGCTTTCGGTACACTTTCCTTAAACTTTATTCTTCGCAAACTTTATAAGTTTATTTCAATTTATATCTACAATTTATATAATGCCATAAGTGAATCAAAATCAAAGATCTGTTCGTCAAATAGGCAGCAGAACCCGGCGAGTAGTGAAGTCACTGGCACTACAAAATCACAGCAATTGACCATCAAGTATATAGAGAAGGAAGAAAGAAAGGAAGCTGTTTTCTAGAATAATGACCATAATTCATACGAATAAAACCATTGATGTCGGTTAATATCTTCAACACATTCTCGATTTTGCTTAAGAAAAATAGTATCAAAGTAAATATTTAGATAACGCCTGGATGAAAGAGAAACTTCTTTTCTCTTATTACTTATTAGTTCCGTTTGGTAATAGGATATTTTTTCAGTGTAACGACATTGCAACAACCGTTTCAAAAGTTCCTTTTTTAAAGAGAAAACAAATAGAAGTATTTATAATTTTCAAATCAAGAAAAGAATTGTAAGAAATTGGGCTAAACGTAACCTCCGCATGAGAATGCATTTTTATTCCGCTACCAAGTCGATTTTTGAACAAAAACGGTCGCATTCAACCATATATCCACATAAAATATGTTATAGTTACCAATAACGTCATATTGTGGCCCTGCGTTATTGCTCCAATTTTATACAAGCGCCAGTGAGTTGACCTGAAGCAAGTAGTAAGGCGATCTATTTCGACGTTGGAAGAAATGACCGTAAAGACTACTAGCAAACTTCTCGTACGTAATTCTATTGTATAAGGGCAAGGACAAAAGAAAGAATGTTAACCTATAAAAACCTTTCAAGAGCTAATTTTAGAAACTTTGAGCCGGTTGAAATGCGCCATTGTTTGATCTACAGTTTCTCTGTTGGGAGGTTTTCACACAGAACGCTTTGTCAGGCTATAGGTACACCGGCATGACCGACTTAGTGACCAATAGTTATCAAAGTCTGTTTGTTAATTGAAACGGTTGTGGATGTTATACGAAAAACACAAAGTGCTTCGCTTTTCGTGTTATTGAGCTTGTAGATGGAGTAACGACCAGAAATAAGCAATTATTCCAAAGAAGGATCTTCCGTTAAAGATCAGTTATAACATTTGTGCCAGGTAGAAATAATAACGGTCGTAATTAAGTTCGTTTTTTAATTAGACTTAATCTTTGTAACTAGTTTCACAATTCGCATGTTGATCTTGGTTTAGTAGTTTAAATATGGTATTATGTGTAACGAACCGGTAGATTCATATAAAATAGTTTTACAGCAGTTTCGGTTTTACTATAAATGACGTATGTGTGTAGTTAAATCGTTTAACGAATAATAGCAGAGACAGCAAAGTTATCCCAAAACAAGCAAAATGTAGATGTTTGGTGGTATGTAACTATATGCAAAGTGGTCTCAAATCAATTATTGTTATGTTTATGGTGCGATTTGACTTGTAGTAAATTTATCAGCTAACTTAATGTATGTATATTGTACAGTAGATTTACATCGCTACCGAGCACTAAAAGCCGTAGTTATGCGGTGACTAAGCAGTCTAAAATGTTTACACCGTGATATGACGACATTTTCTTTGCATAGGAAACTTAGCTCGTAAATCAAGAAAACTCCGCTATAAACAAACAAGTCAGACAATGAACTGGCTACACCCTTAAATGAATCAGCATAGGCTTTTTATAGCTTTACATGTCAACAAGGCTTGGGTGGCTTCAATAGGAATTTACGAACTATGTTAGCAAACGAAACGAAAAGATGTTCTGATTTATCTTAGAAGAAAGCGCAAGACTATAAAGAGTACAGTCTCTTACGATCTGTCATAAAAGCTGAGATTTACGCGAAACAGCTGAATGGCTAAAGCACTAAAGCCTTTTTTGGCAAAATAACACAAAGGCATTGCACTTTAAACAAGAATAAGTTACCAGGATATAGGTTTTATGCGTAGCCCATAACATATGCAAAGCCAACGTAGCCAACAAAGTCCGATTTTCATCGCGATAACAAAATGCAATTATCCTTGAAACAATATTTAACACCAATTTTATAATCACAATAATGCCGTACGTATTTCTAAATTTCATTTTCACTTTGGAATCCGATATCACAGATCGTTGCCTGCGTAACTATTTATTTCGTGGACGACCTAATAGGATTTGTATGAATTGTTGTTACAGTAAGTCAAAAAAGCCCAAACAATTTTTCTAAAAAAAGAAGGGGCTTAGCGCTTAGGCCCGTTGTTATTTTAAACGGTTTTTGATGTTGATTATTGTTAAAACCTTCGCCATATGTTCTTATAGGTGGAGTAAAGACCAGAAATGAGAAATTAAACCAAAGAAAGATTTTCTATGAACGATCCTCTTAATAGTTTATGCCAGATAATAACGTTCGCAATTAACATACATTATTGATTATTCAATTTAACGTTAATCTTTATAGCAGGTTTTCATAAGTTGCATGTTGCTCTTGATTCAACAGTTTCAAAATGAAATAATATGTAATGAACTGGTAGATTCACAGAAAACAGTCCAGCTATAAAGCAGTTAAAAATGTTTATACCGTGATATGATGACCTTCACTTTATATACAGGAAATTTAGCTCGTAAGTCATCTGAACTCTGCCATGAACAACCAAGCCAAGCAAAGCATTGGCTACACCCTTAAATGGGTTGGAATCGGACTTTTTATCGCCTCGCAAGTGAACAAGGCCTGGGTTGTGCTGCCTTCTCTGTTGCTTCAAGTTGGAATTTACGAACAATGCTACACAAACGAGACGGGAGGATGTTCTTACCTATGTAGGAATAAATCGCGAGACTTTATCGCTTTAACGACATATGAAAGCTGAGACAATGAAGTCAGATTTTTTACCGCGATTACAAAATATATACAAACTAATATATTTACAATTTACATTTTCAGCTTGGAATCCGATAAATCCAATAGCGCCGTTCGTTGCTCGCGTCGCCAGTTATGTTGTTTCCGTTTTTCTAATTGTTGGCATCGTGGTAGGATTTGTAAATTGCTGTAAGTCGGGAAAAACTAAAAGGAATTTGCTAAAAGTAGAAGGAGCCTTGGACACGTTTGCAGGTATATGCAGCACTTCAATACATGAAAGCACCCTAAAAAACATTATGAATTTACCGGAAAATAAACTAATGGCACTTATTCGAAACTCGGAGAATCTAACGAAATTCTCTGATTAGCAAACAATTTACAACAGTGGAGCCTTAACAGGTTTTAGGTCCACAAGTATTATATATGGTTTATATTTTACGTTAGTTACGAGTATTACGTTAATTATAGAGTTTCTTTGCATAACGTTTATACTATACAGGTGTATTAGCTCTGGCTACAATGATCGCCTTCACTATTATTACGAGCTATCACACCCTGTTCAACTATTCAAACGCGGCCTGGCATTACGGCTGGTGCTTCTACATGTACTGGATATGTGGAATTTTTTTCTGCGCAGCTGGAGTGATGGAGCTAGCTGCGGGGACCATGTTGAACGTGAGTTATCAGTTTTAGTCGATGCCCGCAGGTTTTCTAAGCCGACGTCAGCCTATTTTTGACAAACACGTTTTGCTTTTCCAAAATGTTTGTAAACGCTGATGTAAAATTTCTCTTGATATTTGCAAGCGTTAAATAGGAATGATTGTTGCTTATTGAATTTTCTTAAATTTTAAAACGATTTTTAAAAACGTCTAAATTATTGTTGTGACTTTATGGCCTATTCAAAAACAAAGAAAAGTTATTTATATTTCTACAAACTTCACAAATTTCTTGGTTTATTTTTAATATAATAGTATAGAACATACTGATATAGTTAAACGCCACAAACTTAAATACGCAATAATCTCAAGTGTTCCGGTAAACAGTCTAAATTGTAAAAACTTAAAACAAATCAGTAAACAACTACGTCTAATAAAATAAAAGATGCAAAAAAACATAAATTTTATCAAAATAAACTTCATTGGCCTTCAAAATTTTTTGTTTAGCTAGCTTTAAAATGTTTTGGAAAAGCAGAATACGATATTAGGCTTATGAGTGCTGACTTTTGTTACTTAGCTTAAGCTATTCATGTTGCTGAATAATGGACGTTCGGGCGATGCCATCGTTACACTTAAACTTTAAATCTTGCCTAATTGTTAAGATGAGTTATACGTCAGCACAATCTCAGTGGCAACTGCACGAACGACCCCAGACGCTACCAAAGGCAAACGAAAATGGAGGTTACGACAACATCATCATTGCGTCACGTTCTATGTCTACTGCAGGTTCGCCTCCCTACAGTATACCAAGGGCAAATCTGAACACATAACATGAGGAAACACAATTATTTCTTGCATTTGTTATTATTTTCTGTTGCGTTTTTCGGTTCGATGTAGCCTAACCAATGTTACTGTGCTTGGAATTCTTCAAAGATATTCTTATTGTACTATCCTAGTAATGAATCAGAGCTTTTGCTATCTGGTGATGATTTTTACTCTTACGAGTGTCCTATGAAATTTGAAACGGGTCTTGGCTAATCGTAACCATTCTACAAGAACAAGCATTAGAACGGCTTACGCCAAGAGCGTGTGAAAATAGTCACTCAATAAACGCAATAAATACATATTGTGCACAAATGAAACTCAGTATTGTTTGCTATGCAACCTCGCAATGACCGGTCACACAGGTGGCTCTTTATCACCACCTTACGTTCAGGCCAAGTTTGCACCGAAAATAAAAAAAATTTGAAATAGGTTATTCAGATTTTCAACCAGCACAAACTCACAGCTAAAAACGTCGCATGAGCTTGACCATAAATTACCCCAAAAATTGGACAAAATTATAGAAAAAAATCAAGGGATCGGCCTAAAATGTTTTATCTTGTGGTAGTCTCGGGCCAGCCGAACTGATTGATTGAAAAGGTCAAGCCTGGTCAGCCGAACTGGTCAAAGTCGGCGCCTATTGATTTTATTGGAATGTAATTGTTTCATGCTGTCAGCACAACACGTGTTATTGTCGATACACAGCTGTGACGACTTGAACAAACTCAGAAGTACTGCATCCTAGTTGCCATACTTATACAGCAGCAATCAAAGCAGACGACTGAAAGTTATCCAAGAAAAGAAAAACAGTTATAAAGTATAGTGCTTACTGACTTTTTTTTTGCACGCAATTTAATGTCTGCAAGAGTCACGGCTCACGAGATGAATACATGCTTGGCTTCACCCTGTCTTTCTGCTTAATTACTCAGAAAAAATCAATGAATGAGCAAAAATCGATTTTAAAATGAGATTGGCAAGATTGCTTGTAGATTAAAACGGTTCATTATATCAGAGACAAAATTACATTCTATTCATATAATGTTAAAACTTCGAACACAAAAGGGAAAAAACAAAGCTTTG
The DNA here is from genome assembly GCF_947623445.1 of Clavelina lepadiformis. Classification (NCBI taxonomy): domain Eukaryota; kingdom Metazoa; phylum Chordata; class Ascidiacea; order Aplousobranchia; family Clavelinidae; genus Clavelina; species Clavelina lepadiformis. The sequence goes on along the minus strand of NC_135244.1, from coordinate 4,531,018 downwards.
AGTTTTGAAACGTTTAAGAATTAACTTTCTTTGCCTGCACGTAGGCTCCATTCATCATATGTCTTCAATTTTGTGACGACAGAAGAATGAGTCTGGTTTTTCACCTCACAATGGACCATCAGGCATGGCTCCTTCGTAAAGACATCCGGAGTCTAAACGCCATAAAAAGATATAATGACAAACAGCTTTTGTCACTATAAAACATTATTATTGAGAACTGAAAAATAAAATATTATAATAAAAACAACAAATATCGACACAGAAAAAAATGAACGCAATATTCATTTACCGCGACATGCGGCTTTCTGGATTGATCCGAAGTTATGTCCAACTCTCATAAAGAAATGAGTTGATGCCGTAATCTATTTAATCTAAAAAGGAAAAAGCAAGATATTACAAAGTTCATCACACATACCACTAACAAAAATACATCTTTTTTCTTCAATCAAGTAAAAAGAAAACATTATACTAATATTAAATGTCACTTTTCAAACAACTAAAATAATTTTAAGGCCATGATTTGTCTTCCATCTCAATTTATGATGTCTGAAAAAAGATGTTAAGGCAAAAGTTAAAAACACCTAAATCAAATTGGTAAGCCAACTCCATCTATCATTTCACTTTAACAATCAACAGAAGTCAAATTTTTGCAGCATAAATTTCTTTGGGTTTTCCTTAATCTGCATACAGGCTTTAGTGAAAATTCCAAAAAGATAATGCTTTGTTTGGCATTTTTATGTTATTTAAATTAAAAAAGGATTAAAAGCAGTGACAACGTTAAAAAAAATTTTAAGAATACATTGAATTTGGATCAAAAAACACTTGATTAGATTTTGGGTGTGATACTAAAAGAGTTATTATGAACATTTTCAAATTTAATAATATATTAGATAATAATTTGTGCCCTCAACTTACAACAAAATATTGCTGTTTTCCTAATAAAGGCAATTGCGCCTAATAAACTGCCCAGAAAAAGATTTGTGCTCTATGAGTGCTTAATGTCTACGATAAATATGATAATAACATGACGAAATAAGCAGCATTACCTTCTACGAGTTCGAATGCGTTGGATGCCAAGCCCAACACAGCCAATAAGCAACACAATGCTGAGAAAAAACATTCCAATAAGAAACATTTTGGATCCATGATTAATGTTCATTGCATCATCGCTATAAAATTCAATGAAACAAGATGCTGACTATTAATCAATATCCATATGCAGTTAGGCTTATTAACTTGCTTGTTTCATGTTTAAATGAAAAATGAAGAATGCGAACATAATTATAAATTTTTTTTATTTTACATACCCATTAAATGTTAATGACTTATTAAGAAAAAATCCATGAAAGCTGTAATCCTCCACCAATGGAAAATATTCAGGTATTGCCAATGATGGTGACATACCTATTTATGGAAGAATTTACATGTAATATATAAGAAGTCATATATAATCATAATACGTATTTATCAAGAGCGAGCATGTTCCTTATAAGTAACCTATTTAAGGTCACTAATTCTATAGCGCAATCTTGTTTTAACATTTATAATTTATATGCACATGCAAGCCAAGAATACTGCACCTTTAGTTCATTAGGCTACAATATATATTTATTTATAATTACACTTTATTTGTATATTCGTAATAATTCATATACTGTACATATTTTTATTCAATTACAGTGAGACCTCGTTAATTCGGACCCCGATGAACCGGAATCCCCGCTATCCGACACAAAACTGCCGGGAACGGATTTCTTCCTATGCATTTTACCCCTTTAATCCGAAAACCCCGCTGTCCGACTCCGACATAAAAGTTTTGGAACAAATGTGCTAAATCAATAGCAATAAAATCCGATAAACCGGATTATTAACAGTTAAGCGAAAATGATTCACGATTGTCCTAATACAGTATGTAGTTAGTTGACGAAACAATAGCCGATTATCTACGCATAATAACGTTGCGGTCTTTATTGATTCAAAAGTACAGTACTATACAGCATTGCGCTTTGTAAAAAAATTTAGAAACGAAAAAATAAATTGTTCATCAACAGTAACAAACAACGCTTCCGCGGTCGCAAAAAAATACGTACAGTAGGCTACATCGGTTGAGTCCGGCAATCTATTGAAGACATACTGCTGCAACTCAATCGTGCTATCAGCTTTTGATATATTAGAAAGAACAACAAAGATTAGAAACAGGTCAAAGAAAGTTCAAGACTGCTGGTCCCGCCGGAATGCTTCGCCATGCAAGAGCGGTTTTCAAACCGATTTGCGGCCGCATGTTCGTCACTTCTGGCTTAGAGCATTCGTCTTTAATACGGTGGTTCTGGGGTTCGACACTGGGTCGGATCATACAATAAATATAATTTTATTTTAGTTGCTGTCCAGCCAGAAACTCGGTACTTAGAATTGGAGTAAGGTGCACACTGCGTTTTGAACACGGTACTGCATTTGCAAGATTGATTGATTTTTTACTTTCTGATAATCCGGATACCCCGCTAAACCGACATTTTTTGACGAAACGAAGTGGTCCGGATTAACGAGGTCTCACTGTAGTTATATATTTTATTTATTTATTTGGTATTTATATATAGGTTTATAAGTATAAGTTTACTTTCACACACCAGAGCTTCATGAAGTCGATACGTACATGCACGTTTTTACACAAGATAATTTAGACACGACTGTCTTGACACGACGTAATTATATAATTAAACATCAATGCCTTACCACAAAATCAGACATGATGAGTGATCTCGAAAAAACAACATCAACAAAGTCATAAAATGAACCATACACATCGTCACATAGTTACTAATGCATACATCAGACAAGATGATCTAGACACAACAAATCATATGCATGATAATTATGTAATTTTAATGAAAATATTTGCATTGTATATTATATTACACATCTACACTAACTCTATTGGATAGCATCATTTTAGGCCTGTATATGCAGTGTGCAGCCTATGGGAAGGCTAAATGTGTCTAAAATTACATATTGACTTCCTGAATACCAGCAAATTGTTAGGTATGAGATGCAAGCCACTTTCAAAATAAATTACATATTTGCATATTAATGGTTTTCCAAATATTTCCAAACATGTTCTAAAAGATCATCATTGGTGTGAATTTTTGCTGTACAAACTTGGGCTCATCAACAATGCCCTACATTATTAACATGGTGACTAGAAACGATGCACTTATCTGGGTTCTAAGGGGTATCATAAGGGTTCTTTTATAGTAAGTTTTCCCATCTGCTGATGTAGAGCATTGAAGCGATTTGTGCCATCTGTGACTTGAACACATCACCTGCTCGTTTGCTTAACTTGGTTTTTTAACTTTAAATGTTTTGTCTAACTGTGGGTTTACTGGCTGTGCTAGCTGGTACCAACAGTGATTTCCCCGAATAATTTTCGACCAGGTTTTAAGCCTTTTCTGGATTCGTCATTTTTTCCTGTTTTATAATAATAACTATGCCTTTGACAAAAAATGAAATAAATAAATAAACGTAAAATCTACGGTCAAATTTACATTTAATTATGTCAATTAACATACAGTAAGCAGGGGTCTCAAACATGTTGTCTGCTGTCCCAACCGGAAAGTATGGTAAGGCAGTTTTCGATGCAAAATCGTTTAAGCAAAGACAAAAATTTTCGCATGCACTGAAGTTTCAATTCCTTGTTTATTTATTCTAAATTGGTGTCCAAACAAATGACTATGCCTGGATTACTACTTATAAATTGGCATGTGAAGATGTGGCAAAAATGTTGAAAATTTTCATTTGTGTGTGTGCCATACATTGCACCATGGCTGGTGATCGCAAGCAACAAACTGCATGATTTTTGTGCAGTACTTGGTAATTTTAGTATTTTATCGGGATGGAAATTTAGGTGCTGTTTTTAGCCGTTAGCCGCCACATGCCAGTTATTTCTTAATTGTCTAATCATGTATGGTTTTGTGTGGGTAAAACTACTATTTATTCCTATAGACGAAAAATTTTCTATTAGCAAGCTATGTCATGGTAGACTCCAAAGTTATATTGTAGAAAACTTTTTAAGCAGTGGTGAAAGTGGTGTAAAGTGAACAATAGAGCAGCATATTTCAATGACTTAATGAATTACCAAAAACTTTACCCAAACACATTTTTAAAAATACATTCATGTTTCTTGCTAATGGCTAAAGAAATTCTTAGTCTTTAAGAGCTTTAGCCACTAAATAGACATTAGCAGGAAAAATTTTGCAATTCCTATAGTAGCCTATCGTTTATGTGATGTCAGGATTTTTACTTTATACTTCCATTTGTCATTGTCCTGTTCAATTCTTTTTGATTTAACCATGGGCTGAAACTTTTGACGCTTGAAAAAGTTAACCTATTTACTAAATCTTATATATGAGTAACTGAGTATACATATTAAAGAAATGCTACTTACTTACATATCTTGAATTTTGTTCAGTGAAAGTGTCACACAGCTATGCAATACACAAACTGAAACAGGGCTGTCTGCCTGTGCAGTGTTTGCACCGGCTCAGGTGATCTACCAGTACTTTTCAAACTAAAAAGAGTGTTTTAAATAGGAAAGTATTTCACACATAAATAATAAAGCTGCTAGACCTGAGCTATCTCAAGAAAAGTCAAGCCATCAGCCCGACTGTTACATTTGCGTAGTGGCGTCTATCGCTCGAGCGTTGGGACATGTAGCGAAATCAAAAGCACTCGAAATAGGCCTAACCTACTGAATAGGTGCAGGCATACAGTTGGAAATGAGAAAAACATCAACATATGTAATGTTAGGTAACAGCACTTACAAAAATGACTGCCTAACTATTTTCAATTTTTCCTGATGAAATCCAATTTTCTGTAGTAAGCTATTTCATTTTTAATAAATTGGCTTAATAATTATGATACTATATTAACGATAGTCCATAATTCCTGTCCTATAGCACCAACTGAAAAGTATGGCAGCTTTCGACTAGAAATTGTGTGTGCATTCCATGCAAAGACACAAACTTGGGAATAACGGTGTGCACTGAAGCTTTTGATTGTTTATTAAAAAATTGGCGCTCAAGCAACCAGGATTTTGTTTATTTATTATGAATCGGCCTGTAGATAAAAAAAAATTGACGTACATGTTGATAAATCTCGTGCGTCCAGTTGCCACACTTTTCACTGTGGGTTACTTCAAGAGTCATAAGTTGTTTTGTAAATGCTGAAATTTTATTTTGGGATCTTGCAATTCAGTTGTTGACCAAACTTAAATTCTCTTTAAAAACATTCAGATAAATTACCTCGCTTGAACTGGTGTGCCATATAAATATTGTTGTAATGTTTGCAATCTTTCCTTTCCCTTTTCTTTTTACTTGTTACGACTGCAAAATCTAACATTCAGTAAGCTTTGCCCGAAGGTGTAAGCCTTTGTGTCTGATAATAAATAAAAATGGGAACTTTATCATTTAGTAATATGCATGGACAGAATTTCAGCAACTAAACAGCATTGTCACGCCGTTTGAGGAATGGGAATTCATACCATCGAAGCAGAAGCAAAAAAAGTTATCATCTTTAATTGTCCTCGCTCATATTCTAACAATAGCTGCCAGGGCAGCCGACCTTTATTAGAAGATGTTTCTTGTGTAATGACACAACAAAAACACATATTTGTTATACCACTATGGTCTATGGGCAAACAGTAAATTTCAGACATTAAGGTATAGGCTAATTAATAGTAGTACCAGCCTACAGTAAAAAATTGAAGTCAATTGCAAGGTACGAGTTCTCCACAGTGACGATGTGCTGTGAAGCCTTGCCTCCACTCTTCTTGTGTAGTTGTGTTTTGGTATTCCCCCTTTGTGTTGTTCTAAATGTCCTGCAAAAACCAAAAAAAACTAGCCTAAACCAAAAAAGGATATGTTTCTGTAGTTTTATTGTATAAATTCATTTGATTATTTATTACGATTTTAAGACCAACTCGTACCATTTGGGGTTAAAAATTCGGCACACAAATTGAAATTTTAGTAGAATTTATTGCAACGTCATCAAGTTTCGTTTTAGGTGCATTCCCGATACCGTTTCCATAAATACGTAATTTGTTTTGTAACATTCAGTATATAATATATACAAGCCCCAAAAACTTAGCCTACAAGTCGAAACCCAATACAAGTATATTAGATTATTATGCTGTATAGTGTAAACCTAAAGTTTATTTATCTGTCAATGCTACATCCACCGGTATCTGTCACTGTCAGTTTGTGAGCTGTGGCAGACAGGCAGTGCTGCAGTGCCACAAATGACAAGAAGCAGTTTAGGCTAGCTCAGTTGATTTTTGGTACAGTTTATATAACACAATAAAAAGCATTGTGATGTTGTTTTGTTATTTGTATTTAATTTCAGTAACATACATATTTTTACTCTAAGAGTAGGTTCTTTTACTCTATTTCTTTAAGTTCTATGCTGTATCTATAATATAAAACAATGAGTAAAGAACAAGTGGTAATTGTGACTGGGGCATCAGGCGGTTTTGGTTCTGCCATTGCATTGAAATTTGCCAAGCACAGGGCAAAACTGGTTTTGACTGGAAGAAATGCAGAAAAATTGTCAAGTGTTGCGGATTCTTGTAGAAGTGCTGGTTCATCAAGCGTTGTAATTGTCCAGGCTGATCTAAAGCAACGCGATCAGCTAGAAAATGTCATTAATGAATGTGTGAAAGCCTTTGGATGTGTGGATGTCTTAGTTAACAATGCTGGGGTTTTTATTCCCCAAACATTTGAGAAAGCAACCGATTACGAGTTTGATGAAATGTTTGCTGTTAATGTAAAAGCGCCGTTCTTTTTAATGCAACATGCAATGCCATACCTGTTAAAAACAAAAGGCTCTGTTGTGAACATTTCAAGTTATCTGCACCCAAGTCCAGAGCTTTTAATGGTTTCCCGCATGAGTCGTGGCGCTCTTGATCAGTTAACAATTAACGCTGCTTCAAAATACGCATCTGAAGGTGTAAGAGTAAACTCTGTGCGTCCTGCAACAGCACTGACTGAGTTGACACTTGCAGCGCCAGAGGATGTTCTTAATTATGAAAAGTCGAAACAACCAATTGGAGGTTTTATAGCTCACGAAAATGTTGCCAATGCCGTTTACTTTCTTGCCTCTTCAGAGGCAGCTCAGACTACAGGCCAATTTCTGAATGTGGATGGAGGTGCATCAGTTTTAAGTACCTAGTTTGTTTGGTTATAGGTGGTTAGCTGCTCATTTTCATGCTCCTGTTTGAAGCGTTGCATTCTCGTAATTTGGTTATTACTAAAGTGTCTAGTTAGTAGATAAGTATAATTTATTCAATGAAGAAACTAATTGTTTTACATGTATGTTATCATATAAATCATCATGTATGTTATTGTATAAACTTGATCAGTTATTATGTGCTTGTTGCACCAGAGTTAAATTTTCAGCCAATTCAATTTAATTTTCATGTCAATTCATTTAAAATTTACAGACTAATGGTGCGTGTATTAGTCTCATATCATGTATTGTGCAGCTAGTTATTGGTGTGTTCTAGTGTAGTAATAAGCAATTTTTAGATTGCAGTATATCATTGTTAATATCCTTCAAAATCATAACATTCATTTTCAAGTTTCATTTTTTACAATATTAAAAGTTTGTTAAAAGGTGTTTATTTTAGTGCTGAATGTGGTAGAAAACATGTCTTACTAAGGAAGAATTCAAATGTTGGGACAAATGCTAAACTATATAGTTATGCTACTTATGCACGATATGCACGGCAAAAATTGGCTTAAATTATGGTATTAGGTTCTTCGGTAGCTTATGTTGGGCAGTGAATAAATTGCGCTATAATAGGCAGTGTATCATAAAAGCAAATTCTTACACATTTTGTGTAGGTTAATTAATTGAATTAATCTACTTTAGCGGTAACCTACTGTTATTTAAGTGCTATAGCATGTGTACCAGATGTTTTCAGTTTACAATATTAAAAGTTCTTCGAGATCAACTTGATTCAAATTTTGCAAATTAAACTGGTTCAATAACTTTCATGTCATTTTCAATATTTTTATTTCGCATGTCAATTTGAAAGCAGCTGAGTTTAAAGCGTTTCATTTTTTTTAAGTGACTTTTTTGTCATTTCTGCTTTACATTAGAGTTGTGGTATAAGATATAAATCTGAAAAGCAATACATGAGTAAAAAAATAAGTGGTAATTGTAACTGGAGCATAGCGTGGTTTTGGTTCTGTCATTGCGTTGAGATTTGGCAAGCTGGTTTTAACTGAAAGAAATAAAGAAAAATAAATTTTTAAGTGTTGTTGATTCTTGTAGAGGTGCTTGTTCATCAAATCTTGTAATTGTCCAGGCTGATCAGTTAACAACGTGATCAATTAGAAAATGTTGGTAATGAACGTGTGACCACATTTCAACGTGTGGATTATTAGTCAAAAATGCTGGAGAATTAATTCTCCAAAAATTTGAGCAAGCAGCTGAAAATGAGATTAGCGAAATGTTTACCGTTAATGTAAAAACACCTTTTTTGAATTTGCAATGCCATACCTGTTAAGCACAAAGACTATGTCATGACTGTTTTAAGTAATATGGATCCAAGACCAGGTTCTTCAACAATTTGTCTACTTAATATATGTACATATATGTTGTATTTAACTTCAGTATGATCAATCATATTGTTTCCATTGGTGTATTGCACTGTATAGGTATGATACCATATCAAGTTAAAATATAAGTGGTGTTTATAAGTATGGTTAATATTATGAGCGCAATTATTTTGACAAATGTTCTGTATGTACCAATGTTTCCAACACTTATAAAAAGCTAACTACTAACTGTTTTGTTGTGTTTTAAAACAGCGTTCAACTTAGGAATATTTTTTTGTGAAATCATGCCTTATTATGGAGGAGTCGAAGGGTAAGTGAAAATATACATACAGTCATAGAAATTTGAACGGTTAACCTAAATCAAAGGTCAGCATTGGGAATGACTTAATCAGTCTGAAGCTAATTTCCAACATTAAACACATTGCTCCAGCAAACATAATATGCATTATATTGATATTTTATGTCTAATCAATTATTATATTAAACGCAGTGGCGCGTCTCACTCACACACGGTTATTCTGGATGAAAGTGGAGACTTAGTGGGAGAAAGTGATGGCTTGGGTACCAATGTCTGGGTAAGTGTTGTACTATTGTAAACTTTAATAGGCTGAAGATTTTTTTGTATTTCAACTAAGAATGATTGTGTATTTGTTTCTTTAAAAAAAGCAAATAGGAGTTGATGAAGTATGCAAGCGGGTTAACCAAATGGTAGAATCAGCAAAGAACAAAGCAGGAATCGATCCAAAGTCTCCTTTGAAATCAATTGTAAGTTCGAAAGAGCTAATAAACTAACTGAAGTAAGCACCAATTATAGAAGTATATACATTTTGGATTGATTTATTTTAAACCTTTTACATGATATATGACAGGGTTTATGCCTGAGTGGTGGAGAGCAAAAGGACAAAAATAAAGAGATGACTGATATGATTACCTCAAAATATCCACATATAAGTGATAACGTTCTGATACAGACAGATACGTTTGGATCAATAGCGACTGCCTGTGAAAATGGTATTTATTTCCAAATGCATTTACTGTAAAATGCTTCATTTATATTCTGTAATCGTATTTACATTTATTGTAACAAGCAGTTTGTGTTAGATTTGGGCAAGATGATGTCTGTTTGCAGTGATTCAACAATGTGAAGGCTCAAGTTGATTTTTCACCAAAATTAGTTGTAATTGGTTATCACCATTGGACATCATTAGACAGCTTTCATCTGTATTTTATCAGATTCTCGAAAGCAGAATAAAAATTGATGGTTAAAATATTTGCAATAAACTAATATAAAATAATGAATAAAAAAATGCAAATAATGAATAATAATAATGAATATAAAATAAACTACTAAAACATATTTTAGTGTAGTGAAAGTTTAACATCTCATGCTTTTGACAAATTATTTTTGGAACGTGAATAAATCTTCAATTAATCCGAACTGTAAACGATTTTTGGTTGACGTTTTATGGCTTATTAATTTTCATCATGAATCTATTTTTACTTTTTAAAGCAAAATTTATGAAATATTTTTATGATTTCTGTTTATGTGACTCCGTTACTGTTCACTAAATTTGTTATCAACTTCAGATAACTTAAAATTTACATAACATAACATGAATTAATAGTTGGCTTTAAGTTAACAAGTTTTCGCTTTATTTTGTTTGTTGTAAGGTGGTATGGTCCTAATATCGGGTACTGGCACGAACTGCCAGCTTGTAAACAAGGATGAGTCAGTATTTCGATGTGGAGGTTGGGGCCATATGATGGGAGATGAAGGTGGAGCTTACTGGATTGCACATCGGGCAATAAAATTTGTGTTTGATCACGACGATAACATGAAGCCTGCTCCTCATGATCCAACATTTGTCCGGAGTGCCATGTTCAAGTACTTCAACGTGAGAAGTTAATGTTATTCTGTTCAGATGAAACTTTGGGTTTCAGTTGCCCGGAGTGTTTTGATTTTGTTTTTCTACAGATTAATGATCGATATGGTCTCTTAGACAGCCTGTACACCAACTTCAAAAAATCATTTTTTGCTGGATTTTGTAAAGTTCTTGCTACTGAAGGTATTGTAATTGGTATTTGCTACTGAGGTATTTAAAAATAAAATCAACTTGTTATAATCACACACTATTGAGCCTATACTCAATACCGAAATCGGAAGGTAAATGCCTTTCAAAACTTTTGATAAAAGTTGCCTTAAAATTCTGTCTTATTGTTTGAAACATTGTATAGGTTTGAATGATCCTCTTGTTAAAAGCGTATTTGAAGATGCAGGTAAAGTTTTAGCGGATCATGTCTTGGCATTGCTTCCTAGAACTAGCAAGGTAATTTCAACAATATCATGCAATATCTCATTAAGGCTTAGAGCCGAAGTAAAGTTTTTCTTACCTAATCACTGTACAACCATGAGTGCTTAATCCAATTATTTTTATGGTTTTAAAGTGTTTACTTTTTAATATTCACTTAACGAGCCTGTGTTGCTATTTTGCTGATATCTGTTTGATCATTGTGAACTACTGTCTTATACAGGGTATGTTTACTGATGAATACGGAATAGAAATTGTTTGTGTTGGTTCCGTTTGGAAAAGCTGGACATTATTGAAGAATGGTAAGCATTTGCTTTTTCCTGTATAATGCAGCCTTTTATCTTTACCAGCCATTAATTGTTTGATACATCAATGTTACTTACTATTGCACAAACACTTAAGTACTTGCTTGAATGTTTCCAGCTTTTGTTACTCGATTGAAAAGCGGGGTAAAGGACAAGTTACATCGCTTCACATTGGTTGAACTTACTAAGAGCAGTGCCTTTGGTGCTGCTTACATCGGGGCAAAACATGCTGGCTTCAACATTTCTAAAGATATGACCAAAAATTACAAGACCCTTCACCAGGAAGACGTCTGATCAATTTCTCACATACAGCTACTTTTTCTGTTTTTCATATTGGCATATGCAATTAGGATTTTCCATAGATTACATTTTCATTCTAACAGAAATAGGAGTCATCATCATATAGCAACGACTTATATGTTCTCTTATAATGTAATTTTTTTTTAAATGCTACTATTTACTTCCGAATTGAGCTTAGTATGATTTATCCTATGACCTAAATTATAAATTTATGCATCATATTCAGTAAACCTTCGTGGTAAACCTTCAAAATATTTGGTGAACAAGCTTTCACCAAGTTGGTACCAGTTGCAAGATATGCGACTCTATCATGAAGATTTATACTTCTTGACGCATGTCGCATTGTGAATTAACCAACACATAGCGTCATGTTATTGTTAAAACAATTGAATTGCAATATCGTATGAAGAATAACATTTATGCAGTCCCAATCTATTGCGAGTTGTTGGCATTGATGGAATAAGCTGATCGAGTTTTATTCGAACTTATTCAAAGACACTCGTCTTTGATAAAAATTAATTGGTTGATCCTTCGTTTTTTCTATAAAGCATTAAGTTTAAAAGAGTCCATGTACTTTGGATGATATAATTCATAAATTTAATTAAGATACAAGTTTAGTCGATTTTCTCGTAGAGCTTGCCATTACAACTGTTGCGATCATGAAGTTACTGCAGTGAAAAATTGCTTCATAAACAAACGTTTCTTTACACTTAGTCATTACAACTTTAGGTATGTGCGTTGCCCACATAGTTCAAAGCGGCAGTGAGTATCATCGCCGCTACATCCTGGTTGTTTCAAACAATTAATTTTTAACCAACGTCGAAAAGATTTTAACCAATCACACTTCCTAGGAAATAGGCGTGTTGCCGTCACGTGCACACACATCTCTATACGGTATACGTTGCAATCGGAATGTGGTTGAGTGATGAAAACTAGCATAACATTTGATTGGTTTTCGCTTCTGCTGCAAAATATCTGCCGTTTTTATAAGAGCAAAGTGTACGCAGAACAACTAGTAGAGCCAAGATTGTAGAAAATATATTTCTTCATCAAGCGATTTTTTTGGTACTCCAACCATTTTTATCAACTGCAACTTCTCAAATATGCAAATATGCTTTGAATTTATTTGGTTCTTATATTTAGGCCTACTTGCTTTGTTTTTATACGAATTTTTGTGCGTAAGAAAACTTAGGCGTATAATTCGTGTACTAAAACTATTGCCAAATCGATTTAACCAAATATTTTAAGAGAAAACCCAAAAAATCATTTTAGTTTACATTATTTTTTCCGAAAATGCTTGACAATTTATTAGTTGCAGTGTTCGGTTTGTTTCCAAACAACATAGTCTAGGCCGTAAAAACCATGATACAAACATGAACACCGCAGAAAGGAAATAAATCGTTAAAATCTGAGTTTATTCTGCTTTTGATAAGGAAAATAATCACTCTGGCGAACAATGCAAGAGTTTTTCACAGGAACCTGTGATCGGACGAGACCATGTCTTCGATGGTGTGTTTGAGAAGAAAACCATTTAATGAAGAGAAATTAACCATGATTTGAAATGATTAAGAAATATTAATATAGTTTTTAATGATCTTCGCAACAACCCCATTACCAGAGCGATTTAAAGTTTACCCAGCAGCTGATAAATGATAATATAACCTACTCTACGTCTTTGCTTGTTATGCAAGAAGCAGTGAAGAAGGATAAGTGACGGGTTGGGTATAATTCAGGGTACTGCAATTTTTTGACTTTCAATTCGAAATTGATTGCAATTAGCTAATAACCTACCATCCGTAAGCTTGTATTACAAACTTGCACACTCATCATAATGTCCAGTAGCCAAAACTGTGTCACATTTGTTGAGATGTGGACTGTTAGTTTTCAAAACCAAACTACACAGAGCGAAAGCAAATCAATTTTATTGATATCGATAGTCTTGTTGTAGAGTACATCGCAAAAGAACAGAAAGGCTCAGCTCTTGCTATACACCTGATAAATCAAGCTGATGCGTGCGAAAGCTTGTGTCGAGATAATAAAATAGAAGTTAACCATAGAGTGCCATCGATATTCTACTTTTTTATTTTACTATATTCTGTAAAAGAATGGCATTGAAGAAAAAAACTTACCATAAAGTATTTCAGACAGACGGCCGGCGTGACGAAGAAGGCAGTCCGCACAACTCTGCATTTCCTTTGCCTTCAACCTACTGACCAACAACAGCAGCATTAACTTTGCAAGAACCTTTCGAAGTTGTTTGAGAAAATTGTTTGTTTGATGTAGATTACCCGCAGAGAGTGTTTAACTTCCACTTATCTTTAATATGTTTCGCTGACAGCTCGGAGATAAAACTAACCTCATGTAACGACGTAACTACCTCGGCAAATTTGCAACAAATGTCTTTCAGTAAGTTTACGATAACCAAACTTTTAATTACAGGAATCTAAGGCAATTTTCCATAACAAATTAAATAGACGGAGCAAAATTTTAAAGCGGTATAACTCCGGTTAATATTTTATGGAATGTCAGATATAAGCTGGAGTCACTTCACGAATGAATAAACAGAAGACGAAGCAAGATTGCTTTCGGACTGGACGACTGCAATCGAAGATTTTGAAGGAAGTTTTTTATGAATCTTGTAGCATGATATCAAATAAGATAAAAAAACAAATAAGTGTATAGTACGGAATGAAGAGTGTCAGCGAACGGAAATTGTGCTGCATAAAAATTGCATCTTTTGCACCAATCTTACATTTGTTTTATTGCTGAAAAATTTTTGTTTGCTGGAAGCCTGATTTAGTAACACCTTATACACTAAATTTAGAACACTTATCCAAAGATATTAAGTATGCATAAATTCTGGATTAGCCAGTAAGATGCAAAGAAATTGTCGAAAAGCGGCAACAGTAGTTTCTGGGTGAATCTTTGCAAAGATGAAACACAAATTAAGCAAGCCGGATAAAAATAAATACTGTATTAAAAATTGGTAAAAGATAAAACTAAATTTTTGGAATAGTCACAAAGTAAGCATACCAAAAGTATACATATTCTATATGAAGCCACTATAACACCATCCATGAAGAGGCCTGCATAAGCTTCGTTGTCCCTTAGTAGTTAAAAATAAATTAGTGGGGGAAAGCGCAAAGTGTGATGTAAACAGAAAATCTGCAAAGGAAAGTAGCGATCAAACGTCTAATTTTTATCTTATCTTAGGCATTGCGGTGATGGCTTCTGTGTTGTTGTGTCATTTATCTATATGGTAAAGAGTTAAACTTCAACAGATGTTATTTAGGGAAAAATACTTACAGACCAATGCATTGGAAATTATTTTACGTATTACAGAATACTTTTTCAGTTACAGTATATATTTGAATTGTAAACAGTTGTAGTTGATCACGACTTTAATAAGTTATACATAATAGATATGCAGTTTTGGTTATGTTTTAATCATACAGATCTGCTTCGATTCTACACAGTTTTGTTGATATAACAAGTATTGAATAGAAACCTTTAATTCCAATGGAAGGCCGTAAAGACAAAGTATCTAACCAAGTAATATGGCTTAATGTCGTTTGGATGACGTCGCTGCATGCCTTAGCCCTTTTTGCTATCACTCAGTTGCCTAAAGCACATCCAGGAACGGTTTTGTGGGGTAGGTTAGTGAGGTTGTGTAGTAGGCCTATTGCTGAGATGAGGTCGTGTTTAAACGTACATGTGATTTGTAAAGATATGCTGTTCAATTTTTTACAAACTATAGCCTGACTTATAGTTAGTGACCACATCCTATAGGCTATAGCGGTTTAAGACTAAGTAGCGAAACATTTTTTACATGCTGGCCCACCAACGTGGTTAAAATAGTACAATGGTTATAAAGTGCTAATAGCAGAAGTGATTACGATTTTGTATTGGGAATTTATTTCAATAATCAAGGCTATATGTTTACTTTTACAAAAACGACTTAGCTTTTCTCTAGAATACTTTTATTACGTCATGGCTGGGTTGGGAATCACTGCAGGTGTCCACCGCCTCTGGTCGCACAGAGCTTACAAAGCTCGCTTGCCGATCAAGATGTTACTTGCTGTCTTCAACTCCATGGCGTTCCAGGTTGGTTGGATTACAGGATTTTGTAAAAACAATTGCTTAACTACAAAATACCGACACCGAAGTTATCTTGGTTATGGTGGCATTTACGTACTAAACCTGCCTTCTCTGTCCATTTTAGGCCACCAAAAGAATTTTTGAGCCCCCGTAATATAGCAATTTGGGTGCGGAGTGAAATGTTTTAGTTTAGTGAGCAAAGTACACAAAATTATTCCACAATGTCATAACAAGACTTTGAAGTTTAGCCTAAGCACCGAGCTGATATTTGCACTAGTACTCGACTATTAATCATTTGTGGCAGATGTGACCACAACAAAACTTTTCAACATCGGATTTCATGCAATTTCCTAACCATTATAACAAATAATGATAAGCAATTATTAGGCTACAGTTAGACACACGCTTTACAATGCATAATTTGCAACATACGATTGTTATTCGAAAATGCGCCGAATTGAAAATATTTTTTGAAGAGCGAGTACGTGAAGAGCAAAACAAGCACGCTTTTAATATAAGAGGAAAAGAACGAGCGACTCTCTTTTTTACATTGAGGAGCGTGAGTGGCTCCGTTTTTAAACGAGCGGTTACCAGGCTCTGCCTAACAGCATCACATGACTACGAGTTTTTGTCTTTTTTCTTTTAATCAATACTGACCTAGCATAAAGTTTACTTTGGCCATAGTTACATTTCTTGATAACAATTATATTTTGCAAGTCTGTCTTCTGCAGAACTCGATATTCGACTGGGCACGTGATCACCGCGTGCATCACAAGTTCAGTGACACAGATGCTGATCCACACAACGCAAAACGAGGGTTTTTCTTCTGCCATATTGGTTGGTTGATGGTCAGGAAACATCCTGACGTCATAGAAAAAGGAAAGAGCATTGATTTGAGCGATTTGTACAACGATCCAGTCGTGATGTTTCAACATAGGTGAGCTTGATACAATAAATTACTACATTTTTACAAATGTTACAATATGCTATGTTTTTATGATTTCAGTTGCGATGTCATTTATGTTTTTGAGCCGAATTCTTAATTTTTGCTCAAATTTTTTAAGTCATATCTGAAGTTTTTGGACAAAACATGAAATAACTTAGGTCTCAAGTTTATTCAAAAGTCAAGTCTTTCATTAAGTCAAGTCAAGTCAAGTCTTTTATTTGCAGTAAATAGCAATTACGAAAGTCTACCCAATATCCAACAAACACTCGTTTCATTTTATGGTGATTTAGCAAACAATCATCATGCCATTAACTGTCGGAAAATTTATGAAGTAAATCATTTGGCCACATCGTTAACCAGACTCCACAAGCAAACCATTCGGGACAAAGGAGAAACTTCAAAAACCCCGATTTTTTAATGGCGCATGAAAGTAGGCTACAAGTCGTTGCGTGATTTGCAAGTTACGAGTCAAGTTGAGTCATTTGTTTGCTACCCTGAAGTGGAGTCGCAAGTCAAGTCACCTATAGATCGTCTTTAATCGGATTGATGAAATCTTAATGAAGTTTATAAAACTATATAAATAAAATAAACTTTATAACTTTCTCTATTAAATTGAACTTAAATCTGAGTCAAAATCAACTCGAGTGTACATCACTATAGTACTTAGGTTTGATGACATGTTCTTTTATTTGCCTTATAGGCACTACAAAGCGGCTGTTATTCTCATGTGTTTCGTCGTGCCCTCAGGTAATTAAGGCAATGTGTATCAAATCTCGTACACACCGCTTTACTCGTACTGGAAATAATTTCTATCACACCTTTTGAATTGAATGTTTCAGCTGTTCCTCTGTTATGGGGTGAAAATTTGTGGGTGTCCTTCCTAATGAGTATATTGCGATATTGCATTCAGCTAAATGTGACATGGTGTGTGAATAGCGTGGCCCACATGTGGGGAAACAAACCGTACGACAAATCCATCCTTCCGACTGAAAATATGTGGGTGAACTTCTTCGCAATAGGTACAAGAAAGACTTAAAACATTATAAGATGTTTCCTTAGTGTTTTTATGTGCTTGTTTATAATTTCATTTAGTTTCATGATCATGTTAGGCGATCTACTGTGTTTGTGATTAATTAGGAGAAGGTTTTCACAATTACCACCACGTTTTTCCATACGACTATGCCACAAGTGAGTACGGTTTTCGCTACAACTTAACCACAACATTGATTGACTGTATGGCCTTCCTTGGTTTGGTTTCCGATCGCCGCACTGTCAATCCGGAAGCAATAAAAGGAAGAAAGCAACGAACTGGTGGCCTCAGCGATTAAACTTAATCTTGCAACGGAGTTTTTGTGAGGCCTACTAAATTGCCTACCAAACTCACTTGCAGATGTTAATTTCCTCAACCAATCAAATTCTGTTTAGAAATAATACTATATGTTGATATCAGTATATGTTTTATGAGTTACTACAGTGTAAGTTGGTATCGTTAAAATTGTCCAATAATGTTAATAGTTGTAATTTTATTAATTTTGTTATTGCAAATTCTAACAAAAATGCTATGCAGAAGTTTATGGATTTATTGACAGCTGTCTGTTGCTTTCATCTTGTCAAGTCATTCGCGTCATAACCTCTCATAGTTGTGAAATAGTGTAAAAAACAAAGTATTTCCACTTGTAGAAATATTGTTATTTCCATGTAAATGTCTTATGTTCTTTCGTCGTGACTTCTCTGACTCTATAACAGATGTCCATAATGTTTACTACAGTCAATTTGATAATCTGTTTTGTACAAATACGACTACAAAAAGTTTCTTACGAGTTAGTAACTAATTAAGCCAGAAACCATTTTACAGTTGCGTTACGCTTACACAGTTGTATGGTTAGTAAAGGACGTAATTGACAGCTGAGAATTACAGAGAGAATTGTTTTAGTTAGGCAGTTCTATTTTAAACCCACCAGACTAGGAAAATAACAACTGGTGATAGTTTTACATGAATATTTGATTAGACTATAATTTGTTTACTTTCTTCCCCAAAATAATTCGGCTGTGTCACTGTGTCAGTTGATCTTTGCAGAGCATATATGCATTTGTATACAAAACAGGCTTTGTCTCTTTAACTTTAGCTGCGATATGCAGGATGAAACTCCAAATTGAATCCAGTCATTCACTGAAGTTATCCAAAGCTGAGAATTTGGGAGTTTTTTTACACCCGCGTAGGCAAAATATGTTTGACTGACGACGGAGTGAAATTCCTGGTTGCTGAACAATTCCAAAGCCACGGCACTTTCTTGAATGGATGCTTACGTTTTGACTTCTATAACTATGTTCCTGCTCCTTAATTTTCTTTTAAAAATGATATTCCAGTTTTCAACTGTTAGCCTTTGACAGATTTCTGACCGAATACACATCATAGGATCTCCAATAGTTCAAGTACTCTGCGCAGGTATAGGTTACGTAGCAACAGCGTTTGTGGATTTCTGATTACAAGCGGCTTCTGAGAAAAACGTCGTTTACTACTTAAACAAGCTCTTCTTCCTAAAAATCGAATCCGTTCTTTCTTCACCCGGGCGACGAAAAATGGCTCTGCCTGACATACTTGTGCCCACACCTAATTGTTCGTTTTGAACCACTTAAGTCTGATGACCTCTAACTTTCAACCCGAAATGGTATGAGTAACCTACTATCTTTTTGGAAATAAAGTTTCTTATAGCTCAACTTGAAAGTTAATCTGTGCACTCAAGCTTCTTACCAACTATAGCTATAATGAGGAAGTTTTTATATACGAGCACGAAGGTTAGAAATTAAACTTGTGAAGATGCCACAAACTGGAAATATTGTGTCGAAGTTGTTAGTACTGCAGCAAAACTATTTTTCTACGAGACACAAATTATTTCTATTTAGAAACGGAAACTATATTTTTTGCAGAAGTTTGATCTTGTTGTAATTTTATGCGTAAACGATGAAGAAATTATTTACAGCAATCTCTTTTCAAAGCTACTTTTTGCTTTCATCATTATTGCTATGGACTCAAGACCGTAGAATTGAAGAAGAATCATTGATGTTAGAACAAGTTCGAAAAATACTAAGCTTTACTTAGTTATACGCGCATAGGAATTCGCAAAACACATATTGACAAATTATTATTATAGCCATATCAGATTAATTAGAAAAACAATTGAATAAAACGTAGAATTTATTAATCACAAAAATAATCTTTTACAAGTATATTTAATCACTGAGGCATCCAGTTCGTTTCTTTCTTGCCAGGATTGTCTCCGGAGCAACCGTACGTAGATCATAAGCCAAACCCAGGTAGAACATGCAGTCAAGAAACGCTGTGGTTAAATTGAAGCGAAAACCAAACTCACTCGTGGCATAATCGTGTGGAAAAACGTGATGGTAATTGTGAAAGCCTTCCCCTTCAAAAATTAAATAAAAATACAATGCAACCGAAATCTGTTAAAGAAATGAAACAACCGAAAAACGTATCAGGTAAATTTATTTTTTTAAACAAACGCATGTGCTTCTCGTTATACCTATTGCGCAAATGGCTACAAACATATTTTCAGCAGGATTGATGGATTTGTCGTACGGTTTGTTTCCCCACATGTGGGCCACACTGTTCACACACCAAGTGGTGTTCAGTAGGGAGCAGTAGCGCAATACGCACATCAAGTAAGAAATCCACAAACTTTCACCCCACAGCAAAGGAACAGCTAACCAAACAAATTCAATTTAAAAGATGTGATAAAAAGTTACAAAATCTATTAACAGGCTTTGCCTGTGGCGGGCTATTCTATTTACCAGAATTTAACAAGTTTAACTAATGTTGATACTAAATACCAAAATGTAACAAATGTAACTAATGTAGCTACTGAATACAAAATGTAACTAAGGTAAATAATGTTGCTACTGAATACCAAAATGTAGCTAAAGTAACTAATGTAACTACTAAATACCAAAATGTAACCAATGTAACTAGTGTAGCTGCTAAATACCATAATGTAATTAAGGTAACTATTGTAAATACTAATTACCAAAATATATAGCTAATGTAGGTAACGTTACATTGCAGGCCAAATCTTGTATTCATGTTACTGTATCAACTTGTGTCAAATGGTTAGTCTTTTACCGCTTCGTTACGCATAAAATCTGCCAACTTCTCTGCGAAAAATTGAAATCGTTGTGAGTCGTGAAGTCGTTTTGATCAAACAATTCTACTGAACACGTCACTGTTCGCTGTTAGTAAGGTTGTGAATTTTGATTTTTGTGTTCAGCTATTACCTGCGTGTAGGGTAGCAAGTGTAGCCTTTTTTATGGGGTTCGTATTTCGATTTAGTTATGTGGGTATCAGGATATGTTCATTATTCAGAGTTAGATATTTTTTTTGGTATAGGCTACAAGTTACAAATTAAAACTTTCAAAAGTAAAACATATGTTGATTCCAGTGCGTTGTTTTAGTATATATTTTCTTTGATGTACCTTAAATAAATGTGTTAAGAGATATTTTTTTCTTTCCATATTTGTTTTCAGTGTATATTGCATTTAGGCTATATGCAGCTATGTCTTCATTAAATTTAAATTTACCATAATTCATTAACCTGGCCCGAAAAACGTTCCGTAAGATTGAAATTATCACTTTCCTGTATCGTTTCATAATGTTATTAGTTCTACAATTACAACTTAGTTGCTTAATAATTGATCATTGTCACATAGAAATATTTTATTTTTACCGAACTTGAATGCATATCGTAGTCTATGACTAAATGCAGTGTAAATATTGCGTAAATACATTTGGTATTTAGTAGCTACGTTAGTTACATTAGCTACATTTTGGTATTTAATAGAATTCTCCTCTTGGGGTGTGCTAACTGATATGGTTTGTTTTTTTTTGCTTGCCTGAAGGTAAGCCGAAGCACATAATGAGAACAGATGGTATGTAGTATCTGGTGAGAAAAGAAAAATCGAATGTTACCAAGTGCAAGGACTTCAACACGAACTATCGCAACAAACAAACATAAAGCAAACTTAAATTAGTAAATTTGTTATTGCTATAGAATTCACATGTTATTATAATATCTTAAAGTATATGAATATCTGAATAGAGCAATCTTTAATCTTATATATAAAGTGTATTATTAAATCTTGTTGATTACAGGAAAAATATAATTGAAAATTCTTACAAAACGATTTATGATATTAATACGGTAATCTTTTATTTATATGAATACGAGTTAATAATCTAACTTATGCTGAAGCATGACGACAGAGTCTTTGCGCAGATCGCTGAAATCAATCTTCTTTCCTTTCTCTATGACGTCAGGATGTTTTTTGACCAGCAACCAACCAATATGGCAGAAGAAAAACCCTCGTTTCGCGTTGTGTGGATCAGCATCTGTTTCACTGTACTTGTGATGCACGCGGTGGTCTCGTGCCCAGTCGAATATCGAGTTCTGCAGTAGCGCAAATTTGCAATTTGAGGAGTTTAAGAGTTAAAAAAATTTCGCCATTGTTAATAAATGACACAGCTCAATGAGTTCACTTGAGGGCTCAATTTTACAGCCCTATAGCTGCTTGGTCAAGTGCACTTCCTATAGTTAGCAGTTAGCATTATATTAAAGCATAATAATATTTTCCAGCAAAAACAAATCATAGTCATAATTTGACGACTCGCTGGGCCCACCTCCAATAAGATTGGTAAATTACAAAGCATGTGCCGCCTCAAGGTGACTTGTAAGATACGGTAATAATAAATGCCAGGTCTTGCATCGGCACATATTGCTGTTTTGTCTTGCATTAATGGTAATTAAGACTATATACGGCTCTGACATTAACAGTGAATCATTACTATGTGCGGTGGTTTGCCACTTTAGCTATTTCAAATCTGACCTGGTCATAATGGTTGTAGCAAATACAATAAGATGAACAGTTGTTGGTTGTATGCTCTCATAAAATTTGTAAAATATTGTATTTACACCTATAAGTTTAATCAAATTTTCGTGGGATTGGTGCTGCAAATTGCAAACTCTTCGCAATTATCAGTCTTCCTAGCTGCAACCTTTCAGTTGCAGGGTAATATTTTCAAAACAACGCTGTACAAAAGTTTGCAAAGTAATTCACCTGCAATGCCATGGAATTGAGAGCGGCGAGAAATATCTTGAGCGGCAAGCGAGCTTTGTAAGATTTGTGAGACCAGAGTCGATGAGCACCTGCAGTGACGCCCAGCGCAGCCATGACGTAATAAAGAAATTCTATAAACAAAATAAATGACGTTCCGTTTGGCTGTGTTACACAATATATAGCCCTAAATAAACGATAGCTACAGAATAAAATATGAGGTGATAATTTTCAGCATCAACCTATGTTCTTTAGAAGTTCCCAGGTTGTGGAGAGAGAAAAAAGAGTAAAGTTACAACAATGTTATCCGGATTTTCAACAATGAATCACTGAGTACTGGTTACTGAGATTACTTACCATGATGTACAGTTTATTGGGGAAAAGTGATTGTGACAGTATAACCAGTAGCATATACATATTTTATAACATTTTAAGTGGTGTTAATATGTAGAGATGAAAATACTTTATGAAAACATGAAAGTTTGTGGTTGCGTTAAAAAGTTGGATACTTCTGGTATATTTAAGTACTGTACTCTTTCTGGCCAGCATTAAAGCTGTCAATGTGCAAAGTATGAACCATCTTAGTTGCTTAGAGCTGTGGTAAAGGTTTGTAACCTCAGTTTCAAAATTAAAAAACAAAGCAACATTAGACCTATGAATATACTTCCGTTATCTACAACATACCCCACGCAACGGTTCCTGGATGTGCTTTCCGCATCTGAGTGATTGCGTAAAGACTGAGTAAGTGAAGTGACGTCATTAAAACTACGTTGCGCCATACAATGCGCAAAGGTCGTTTTTCTGCTTGGTTTTCCATTGCTATTTAAAAACCTCCTCTGCCCTTAGACGCCCTAAAATAAAGAAAAGAATTGCAACATCCTGGTTACTCTTTAACCTTTTGCCTTTTGCAACAGAATGTTCGTAAATCGAAATTTGGAAAATGAAGAATGTTTTCATTCAAGATCAAAGACAAAGGAAGTTGAATATTTTTCAACTTCTTTCGAAAAGTGATCAGAAATACGCTGATTCCGGAAATGCTTACTATGCTGTGTTTTATCTTTTTTCACTTAAAAATGTTTTCGACTAAATCCTTTCGGAAAAATTGTCTGGGGCATGTATATGACGCCCCCTTTGTGGTAGAATGTTCAAGAACATGTCAATTCAATGCAAAGTCGTTATTGCAAAATTTATTTCAGAATACTTTGTGAGCGTGATTATTTTATAAATTTATATCATTAAATGACTGACGGAGTGTATCATATGAAAGCCATATGAAATATTGAATCACCGACTATATCATTTATCATTATCATTATCATTAGATGACTGACGGAGTGTATCATATAAAAGCCATATGAAATATTGTATCACTGACTATATCATTTATCATTATCATTAGATGACTGACTGATCGTAGGATCTGATTTTTATTTTACATAAGCGTTATCTATAGGGAGGTTACGTAACCTTACAGCTCGAGATGATCTAGAACTAAAAGTGCTGTAATGACGCGAGTTATTGACTTGCATTGACTTACATTGACTCAAACATTTTCATGACTCGATTTGACTCGAGTCAAAGGTCTTAACTGACTCGACTTGTCTATAGTCAAATTCCAAAAGGATTCAAATCACGTTATGATAGTTTTGCCGGTAGAAATAGAGCTTTAAATAACAAAAACCAAAACTTATCTACAAAACTACACCTCTTTATAACAGGTATCAACCAGACTAATTTATAGCTAGCCATGTCGTTATAGTAACGATTTTAATGCAACGCATAGCGTGACTTCAGAAAATTTTTAAGTTAAAGTTAAACCCAATGAGCCTAGCAAATGTAGCCATAATGCAAATTGCTTAAGCAAGCTGAAGCTAAATCTGGAAATATAATTCTTGACTAAACCTAAAACTTCCTGTATAGCTTTTGGGCTATAGGACTACACCACGCACATATAGATAGCATTATAACACTTGTTTAACTAAAAATGTATCATATTCTATTATTAACCAGTTGTCAAATAATGTGAATTTAAGAATCCCCTCGGTGGCGTCATATCCACTTCTACACAATTTTATGAAAACGGATAACTTGTAAATGAACTCAATAACTTGTAAATAGCTTCAGTTCTTTTTTAACTTTAAGGCACAACCCAGTAAGGTACTGCAAAATTATCTTTAAATTTCTGCTTCACTCTACATTATCTTTATCGATTTATGTAGGGCTCTCGACAAAATCATGCGACTTCCAATAAAAGTGACTTGAGATATTTGACAAGCATCATTCGAAATAAATTACGGATTGAAAAATAAATAGAAAGCAAACAGTGAAAATTTTTTCCGTAAAACGATAATCTTCAATTTATAGGTTTACGATCATAATTTTACTGAACCAAACATAAACCTGATTGCACAATAACTCTTTAAATTTTATTTCTAAAGTTTTCTGTCTCAGCTGGCACTGCGTTTGCGAATCATGAACATTTTTATATCAACTGCGCACTTGCACTTTGCACTTTGCGCTTTGTCTCAGCTATTGATTAACAGTTTGTTGATTTTTGTCTCAAGCATTATATTTGCTAGAAGAGAAGGTATCCTCACCTGACCTGATAAACTGGGATGAACTAAAGAACACCTAAGTGACATACTTATACCTGTTTGACAATGTAGGTTAATCAAACAACCGTACGAAACTTGTAAGTTATTATCGGTTCCATATATTTACTGTGATAAAAATAGTTACGGCTTCTCATTAAAATTAAAGATTTTTATTCGTCACTTATTACATCAGCAACAAATCTGTGTGCAATCATTAGGCAGATCTTTCTAACTAAAACACGTCGATTGCGGAACCGTTATACACCTAACTGGCCTAAAATATAGACTGTACTGGATGAGTTATGCAGTTACATATATATGTGTATAGCTTATTGTAGCTCCAAAATATTTTGTGCCAAACGCGCTGATTGTGAAGTAAAATAAGAAGATTAAGCATTCAACAAAATTTAATGAAAAACAGCTTATAAGATTGGAGCAACATATACTTTTCATGTAGAATGAACTTTACCAACTGGTCTTTTTTTATTTGTTGCTATACTCTCATATTGTGTTTATGTCATATTTGACGACATTTTCAACTACTGTACCGCGTTTCCTGTCTTGATCTAACACTGCTTCATTTCAGTGAAGGTAATGGATGCCATGTTCATGGCCTGAATTGGGCCCAAACCTGAAAACACCAGGAAAAATCCGATATTTTTAAGCCCTAAAATTTAATTTATCGATTGCGTCTAAAATGATGCGGATTACAGGCTCAACAAAATAAACACGGCTAAATCACTCACAAGTGAGCATTCCTGCATTGAAGAATTAACCAATTGGTGGCTGGTTGAAAAGAATGCAAATTCCTTACACAAAATGTGGTAAAATATATGCAGGTGTGCAGGGCTTGAAAAAAGTATATGGCGATCGCAGGCACAAAATCGACGCGAAACTTGTTTATGATTGTATTTTTCTATTCACAGTTTGTTGCTGATTATTCTCGTTCTCAAAAAGCGAGACCGAGGATACTTGCTCTATAAATGCTTAATGTAATTGTTTGGTATGCGGTCCAGTTGCAGAGACATGGCAGGTTGGGTATTTTACATTTACGATACGAAAAAGATTAAAAAGCACAGAAGTGGAAAAATGTAAAAGTGGTGTAAGGCCAATGCCGGTTAATTTGCCAAAAGAGATTTCTAGGATTTGCTTATTCGGTATAATTTGTAGATCAAAGAATTGAGAACCATTGCTCTACAGTAGTTGTGCCAAAGCTTTTCTAAACACTTTGCAAAATTGGGCAATTTTTTTCGATGTTTGTGGTTCATTGTGTAATTATATAATTATATAATAAAAAGCAAATACTGTATCCTTTACACATCCGTCATTTATTAAATCAATAAACTATTTTTGAATTAGTTATTGTTCAAAATAGATTGTTAAAAGCGAGCTCAAACAGGTTGTAGATGAAATGATCATATTTCCCAACTCAAACGCCTGTGTAAGTTGGAGAAAATTACTGCTCAACTTTTTGTCACAAATCGAGAGCAAAGTAAATCTTAATTATTTATATATACACGCAAAATAGCATCCATTAAAAAACCAAAAGGTTTTTTCACAAATTGTTTCAGGAACCCTCAGGAGAGAAACCCACTGTGAGAACCGCTGTTCTACAGTCTACAGTCTACAGCAGGCATGCACAACTCAAAACAGTACACGGGCCGTTTTAGGGAAAAAAAATTTTCGCGGGCCGCGTGCTAACATTGTTGTAACTAACGTGTAGCCTACTTTATATAATGTGACCGATTAACCGTCGAATAAGAGATATTATTGAGAAGATGGTTACTGTCAAGAGACGGTTGCCTCTCGCACTACAGTATGTAAGGTACCTGTACCGAATAAGGCCCACCTAACACTTTTTTGAAAATAACTCAAGAACCATAAATGAGAATAGACTGAAAAATCGTATTGTATTAGTGAGGGTATATGACTACAACATATTCAAACCACAATAACTGACAACCCCTCAAAAATTTTTTATAAAGAAATTAAAAATTCCAAAAAATGGGCCTTATTAGGAGCATAGGCTCCTAATAAGGCCCACCAATTTTGTGAGTATTTTGATTCAAAACATAGTAATAGACAACATATAACATTATTAGAAATTTCACATTTTATGTTGTACAAACATTTAAAAAGATTCCACTAGGCGCATCAAAGTAATTGCAACAATTTGCCAACTGATGACTGGAACCACTCTTGAAGTCTGGACATCAATTAGCCAAGCATCTTGTATGGGCCTTATTAGGCGCATGTGGCATCCACGAAAAAAACGTCACATTTTTATCATCAGAAAAGTTTTAGCAAAAAAAAGTGCATTATCCTTTTCAATACTAAGTTGGTTGTTACATGAAAACTTCAGCCGGCAGACAACAGTTCATTTAACCGGCCAAATTCTCACTTACTTTTTTTCTAAATTAACAAAACCACCTTAACTGCAAGTATCAAATTTTTGTTGTGCTCTAGCGAATCGGTTGATCACGTGACAAGGATGAAATCTGGTAAACCATCATGAATTTATATTAGTTTTTATGTAGGGACAAAATATTTTATTTATTTGCACGGGTTTGCGAAATATGAGCAATGGGCCTTATTAGGGACCGGGCCTTATTCGGTACAGGTACCTTAGTTGTTTTTAACGCTTATCGGCGGTAAAGCATCGGATTCGTTGATTATGTAACTGTAACCGTGGAGAAAATGCCTGAATGAGCGAAATCACGGAATATCTCGTGGGCCGCACGAAAAGGTTTCGCGGGCCGCATGCGGCCCGCGGGCCGTATGTTGTGCATGCCTGGTCTACAGTTTACAGTCTACAGTCTACACCAGGCATGCACAACATACGGCCCGCGGGCCGCATGCGGCCCGCGAAACCTTTTCGTGCGGCCCACGAGATATTCCGTGATTTCGCTCATTCAGGCATTTTCTCCACGGTTACAGTTACATAATCAACGAATCCGATGCTTTACCGCCGATAAGCGTTAAAAACAACTAAGGTACCTGTACCGAATAAGGCCCGGTCCCTAATAAGGCCCATTGCTCATATTTCGCAAACCCGTGCAAATAAATAAAATATTTTGTCCCTACATAAAAACTAATATAAATTCATGATGGTTTACCAGATTTCATCCTTGTCACGTGATCAACCGATTCGCTAGAGCACAACAAAAATTTGATACTTGCAGTTAAGGTGGTTTTGTTAATTTAGAAAAAAAGTAAGTGAGAATTTGGCCGGTTAAATGAACTGTTGTCTGCCGGCTGAAGTTTTCATGTAACAACCAACTTAGTATTGAAAAGGATAATGCACTTTTTTTTGCTAAAACTTTTCTGATGATAAAAATGTGACGTTTTTTTCGTGGATGCCACATGCGCCTAATAAGGCCCATACAAGATGCTTGGCTAATTGATGTCCAGACTTCAAGAGTGGTTCCAGTCATCAGTTGGCAAATTGTTGCAATTACTTTGATGCGCCTAGTGGAATCTTTTTAAATGTTTGTACAACATAAAATGTGAAATTTCTAATAATGTTATATGTTGTCTATTACTATGTTTTGAATCAAAATACTCACAAAATTGGTGGGCCTTATTAGGAGCCTATGCTCCTAATAAGGCCCATTTTTTGGAATTTTTAATTTCTTTATAAAAAATTTTTGAGGGGTTGTCAGTTATTGTGGTTTGAATATGTTGTAGTCATATACCCTCACTAATACAATACGATTTTTCAGTCTATTCTCATTTATGGTTCTTGAGTTATTTTCAAAAAAGTGTTAGGTGGGCCTTATTCGGTACAGGTACCTTACATACTGTAGTGCGAGAGGCAACCGTCTCTTGACAGTAACCATCTTCTCAATAATATCTCTTATTCGACGGTTAATCGGTTACATTATATAAAGTAGGCTACACGTTAGTTACAACAATGTTAGCACGCGGCCCGCGAAAATTTTTTTTCCCTAAAACGGCCCGTGTACTGTTTTGAGTTGTGCATGCCTGGTCTACACCATTGATATAACTAATTTTTTTTCTTTATCATTCGGTGCCAGTCGATTTTTTAAGATAAGAAATACCAGACAAAATGACCCACTAACTTTTTCTGTGTTTCTGCCATAAAAACCATGTTCTGTATTGTATTCCATATCTATAAGTATAATTATTACTTATTATACTTTACCACCGAGGCGGATCCAGTGGGGAAGATCGTCCACTGATTAAAATGACATTAGTTTCTCTAGAACTGTTTTCTGAATCTTACTGGAACAAATTATTTTCTTACAAATCGATGTTATAACCGTCAAATAAAATTAAATTTTGTCGCTTAACGCGCTCTTGGTTTAATTGTAGCATACAATATTTATGCCTGTACAAGTGTTCGGTGTACAACAAAAACTAAAAATGGTTTCAAAACATTGACGCTTTGAGAATACTTCGTGGATACCTCCACATAATTTTATATTGCCCTATTCAGCGAGTCGAAAACAAGGTAACGGAACAACATACATGGGCGAAAAGAGGATAAGTGACTTCGACTCGCTTCATTAAAACATTAGATGCATTAGAATTAGAATAGACGCCAATATTCACTGATTTGCTGAATACGGCAAACGTAAACTCAATTTTGTGCTATAACAATGCATATGTTACGAACTTTGTTCCTCACGTGTTGTGTGATTGCTTATCATCGTTTGAAGTGTTTTTACCAATTAGCACCTTTTGCGTGTTTGTTAACTATTTTAATCACATGATTTGGCACCCTTGTTAAATATAAAGATTGTGCGCGTTTTATGGAGGTTGTCTTTTAGCCGGTGCCTGGCTGTGAGCGATTAAATGTGGCTTTTCGATCATCGGTTTGTTTTATTAGCGTGATTACTGATTAGTGATTACGCTACACGGTATACAGTTACTGGCAATTAAGGGTGCTGCGGTTCACCGTAAATGTGAAGTTAAGCCTGACTACATCAACGAGAAAATAATCGCTACAGTTTGTTTCTTATAATCTATTTGTAAATTCTTAAAGTGTCGCACTGTCTTTAATTATTACATAGGCTTGTATATTATTTCATTGCATAAACAAAAATAACTTAATACTTTTTTCGTTAATGTTTTCGCCCCTAAAGTAAACAGTACGGACTTCAAGCATTTCATTAATTTTTTATTTGACGTTTATGGGCTATAACAGCCAACAGAAAACTGTTATAGTCTAGATCTAAATTTCCATGTATTATTTAAAAAAAAAGGAAAAAGAAAAAAAATTTATCCGGAATTTCTTTTAGTTTATTGAAATAGATTATAGTTGTTTAGTCGAATAAATGAGTTACACCTTAATTAGTTAGTTAGTTACACCGGTCTTAACATTTCCAAAAAAATGTTATTGCTACACATTACCGGATTATATATAGATTTCTTGTCTAGATAAATTTAATGCAGCAGAGGTGGCAGCTGATCAAATTTATACCGTTTTTTTTCGCTTAAACCATGTTGTGTTTGCTGCGTTTATAGATAGCTGTGTGATGCTATTGCCAACAAGCTATTTGTTTATTGAGTGCAAACGGTTAACGTTTGAAATCACGTAGTCATCGTTAATAATTATAAGTTACTCGTTGGAAAAAATCAGGATGAAGCGTGGGTGGTACTGTACTTACTTCCGCGTACAGATACATGCAGCTGTGGTGATGTCCCAGGTTCAATCACGGGATACCTAGAAACCCTATCACCTGAAAAGGAAGTTTATTCGCAAACAATTGAGAAGTGTGAATTGAGTGCAGTGGCATAGCAAGAAAAAAATGGGGGGAGGGCAAATATTTGATAAGTTCAAGGGAACTACAAAGTGTTTGTTTTAATACATATTTTCAACAAAAGGTTCAACTTCGGAATCCAAACTTCGAAATTTGGTGGGCGGAGGCCTTTGGCCCCCCTGGCTACGCCTACGATTGCATAAGATCTTTTAATTTTTCTCGTTCAATCTCTTTTGGTCTTTGACTTTCTGACGTTCGTTCTTCGTACCTGCTTCGCTTGCATCTCACACGTGTTGAAGCTGTTCGGTACGCAGCCAAAGATAACATGCTCAATACACTGTCTTATCATGAGGGATTGCATGTTCTGAGAATAGGTTTATTCATGCATTATGTGCACATTGCACATAGTCATCAACTACCTGTAGTTGTATCATAAATGCTTGCTATATTCTTAGATCGTAAATAAACTGCAGTTAAATTGTAGGCCTACTTATACGCAACTATCTCATGTATGTATGCTATGTTGGACAGTGTAATGCAATTTAGCAATCGTCTGACTAGTAAGGTTTACAATGGGCTATAATCGTGCACACCATGCAATACAAACGAAAGTTTTGTTGTCGGATTCGAACAAAGCTGTCTTGATACTAAACAAAACAATTTCTTTAACTAATGTATTGTGAATAAAGATGGAAAGCAAGTTCATTAAACCGGCTTTGTTTGCAGCGGATACAAACTTTAAAATAGGAACAGTGGCAACGAGTTTTCGCAAACTTGGTTGGTTCCTTTACAAACGCTGTCTTATTGTCAACACCGATAAGACTGTTTGTGAGTATGCCTGTAATGTGAATGAATGACGTATGCAGTTGCAAAAATTGTGAAGAAACTGTAGTTATACAGTATAAAGCCATGCATCGTCAATTCAACTCAACTTTTGCTGATGACTTGCATACAACTGCAGGGTAACTACTCGCTGTTCTTTACAAAAACT
Organism: Clavelina lepadiformis; assembly: GCF_947623445.1. Taxonomy (NCBI): domain Eukaryota; kingdom Metazoa; phylum Chordata; class Ascidiacea; order Aplousobranchia; family Clavelinidae; genus Clavelina; species Clavelina lepadiformis. The sequence continues at coordinate 4,499,017 of NC_135244.1, read as the reverse complement.
CCGGCTATACTCTCAAAAGACTGCTCTGTGGGTGAAGTTGTATTGGCAGAAATGCATTGAAATGAAACCATCCGATATGCTTTCATAGCTGGCATATCCCCAAAGATGGGTTTTACCGAGGTACTATAATATCGTATTACTGTACCGCAGTATTTTTCAGTACCGTCGGTATTTTTTCTACCGAATTTTCTACCGCAGTGCCGAATTACTGTTTCAAGGAAATATAAGTCGGTTCCGGTACTTTTAAAATGATTACTTCAAGGTTTTGAAAAGTATATTTTTTAAAACTTCATTTTAATTAAATGTCAGTGTAAAGTTTAGCGCTTTTTATTATTTTTTAATCTAAAATGTCTCATAAAGTTGCAAAGAGTGAGTTCACATATTTTTAGACACGAAATAATATTTAGCGGGGCTATAATATCAGCAAAAATTCCACTTCCAAAAGGATCCGCTGTACAAAAAGTACCGGTATTACTTTTATGAAATACAGTAGTACCAAATATTGGAGCCGTCAGTACACTATTGCCAAGCACCGGTACAGTTATCGACGGTACTTTCAAAGTACCGACCGCCCACCTCTGCATATCGTCCACAGTTAGCCTATGTTCCGACTTCTTATTAAGAATATCAAAGAAGACACTTGATCAAGGCAAGACCGCTTTAGCGGTAAAGCACCGTACTATCCACCTTGCAATACAAAAGTGTCAACAGCAACCGTACGTCAGTGATAGCACACGCTGCTTGTGGGGATGATCTTTGTGATCGATTTGTCTTCAGATCATCATATTTAATACACTACGACTATATGATGTATTGATAAACGCCCGCTATGTTTCTCCCTTTTTTACCAGTCTATCGTTTACCCTCAACTGGTATTGGACCCATTTTTGCCCTATTCCCATACCATAGAAGTTTCTATTTTGTTAATACAAAGCGAGTGTTTGTAGTTAGAGCGTGCTTAAGTGTACAACAGGAATATCTTGCGTTAGTGGAGCGTAACTTAGCTCACATATTTGGTGCATATTTACTGGTAAAGGTGAATGCTAAACCACGACTCGCTTATGAACTCAGTATTGTATGTTGGTGTTAGTCTAGTCCAGTAGCCTAAGCTACAAGTAATTACTGTAAAGAAACGATTGTTTCACTAGTTGCACTATCATCTGTGACATTTCTATGTTGAAAATAAACATTAGCTTACTTGCATGCAGAGCGACTTTACTCGAGTAAAGTACCTGACTCGACTACTGTTCGTGTACCCTTTTTGTGGTACTCAAGTAGTAATTTCCCATAACCCGAGTGTACTTGATTAAATTTAAAATACTTGAGCTTGTATTTGTTTAGTAATTTTGGAGTTGATTTGTTATTGGTACCAAACTATACAAGCTTAAGCTACAGTACAGAAGCCTTATGACCGGTTGTCTATCCAAAGTTTTTGTTTAACCTTTTGATCAATATTACTTTGTTTAAGAATGTAAGTGTTATAAGATATAGGAACGCGATGTTCTCGATTGACAGCGGAAAATGATTCCAAAGAAAGTAAATAATTTTTCCGTAATCTTTATATTAAAATAAAGTAGGCCTACTCGACTCGAAGTACGACCTATGCTGAGTACTTGGTACTTGTTACCTGGCCTGGAATACTTGTTCTCCAAAGTTTTTTAAAATAATTACTTGCACTAAAGCAATTAATGGCCAACTTATATTGTATACAGTTTAGCCTGCAAGACTGCAAATAATGGCGTGTCTGCGAATTGGTGTTACTTTCAAAACCAGTACCACTAGTGCACTAGCCTGCACGCTACTCGTAGCTAGCCTCTCACTATTACAGTAGTTGCAACTACTACAATGCATATCCAGTGGTAGGGTTCAGCCAGTTCTAGGAATTTTACTGATCTCCACGAAAAGGTTGTTAGCAACTGTATACATAGGTCTATGTTTCACTTCGAGCACTGTATTCCCGCAGCTAATAATATGCTATTGACAGCCCTAATAATTAATTATAATAACGTTACAGCTTACAAGCACGCGTATTCACAACGCATTGTGCAGTGACAATACAGTGGAACTCGCATATAACCTCGTATAAACGGATCCATTCATCATTGTAAAGAAATCGATTGTTGACAGTACAATTGTTATTGTCACAGAAGAAAGCGTGCTTCACACTCGATTCGATCTTTCACTTGTGATATACAGGTCTGCGTGTATTGTAGGCTACTGTACGAGTAATGCATAGGGACCTAGCCACTAGCGAGCCTGCGCGGTGTGCCGAGGGTCAATTTCGCGTATAACGGAGGAATATCACCGGTCCCGACTTGTCAGTTATATGTGAGTTCTACTGTATTATCTATCTGGAAATTTTTTAAGTGAAAGATCATGAATGTCAATAAAAGTTTTGGGTAAAGTGTTTTCGTTATTGTTTTTCTTTGTCAGAATAGCAATAGGTTATCTTCATGGTTGCACAATCATTAAACATAATCACAGTAGTACAACTGCTCAGTGTCAACAATGTAATGATGCATTAACCATTTTTAGACATATTTTTAAACTTAAGAAAGTAATTATGATGAATAATTTCACTAGCTAGACCAGGGATGTCCAACCTGCGGCCCGCGGGCCACAGTGCGGCCCACCTGAGATTTTTGTGCGGCCCGCTAGTCATTTTCACTCCAAGTAGTATTTTGAACTTTGAATCTTAGCCTAATTAAAATGTACCAGTCAGCTCTTTATGTATCCATTTTTCTTGAAATTTAATAGGTTCTGCGGCCCAATGAATTATTTCAAGTGACAATGCGGCCCACTATAACAAAAGGTTGGACATCCCTGAGCTAGACTCTTGTTTTTGGCAACCCAAACATCAATCTTTGGTGTATGTATATCGGCCCCGGGTCAATATGGCATGTTGTCAGTGAGAGAACCGGATGTTAAAATATTTGAATCCCACCACTGTGCATACCTAAATTCAAACCCCAGTCGTCAAGCTTGCTCTTTTCACATTGTGAAGTCATAATGACGTCCACATCCGTCCCAATGATGTAATGAACCTTTTGCACAATAAAAACGCTTAAATTAAGTTTCAAGTAATGTTATGGGTACTTCTTGATAACACTTGGCTATTTTGTTTATTTTTTACAGTGCAGACTTCATTTTGGTTAGTTTTTCAATTTTGAGAGAAACAGGAAGTTTTCGAGGTTAGTTTATATTTTGAATATATACCATAAATAGCTTCTTCACAAAAATCGTAACTTAAGAAAACTACCATCCTTTTCAGCCAGGCACTAACTTACATCACTGTATACTGGTAGTCCGATAGTTACCGCACCTTATGTTAACATCAAGCTCTAAAGAATCTGATTCTAACTTCCTTTTATCGAAATGTAATCAGGTTATCCCGCTCAGCAACTTTTAACCTTTGGCCTGTACTAAATAGTCACGTGGCTCATTTTATGTTGAAGGTTCCCCCAGTACAGCCTGACGTATTAATAACCTTTGTCAAAATGCATTTATGAGTCTGTAAACTCAAATTTTTGTTTAAAAATAGTGATGCTGAGGCCTAAAAAATAACAAAAAAACTGTCCGTAAAAATACGAGCATTTCCTAGGACCTGAAGCTCGCTTGTCATCAACCTCCGCGAGTTTGTCGACTCGATCGACACTTGCACTCAGAGCAAACGGCTGTGTCTTGATAAGGCAGTTAAAGGCACGCTTGATACTAGGCATAAGCAGGCTTCAGTCGGCAGTCGGCACACAATAAAAAATATTAACGGATAACACATTTTTAGAGGACGCATTTTTACATGGGCACAACGGATTCCGCAAAGGTGTATTAGCAGTAAACTTGCGATACATATGTAGCAATACCTGCTTAACCACTAAATAATATTTTAATAAATATATTTTAGCGGTATTAAATAAGTTATAACTAGGTAATAAGTTTAAAATGGTTGTACTAATTTCATCAAAACAACCAAGTTCTCGTTCTCTTCGATATACTTAACTAAATACGATCTTGATTTAGTCTGTGATATAATAAAGGGATATTGTAGTATACAAATCGAATAGAACATAGAATTCTTATTTTCAGACGTCTGCTTTACGAAAAATGACGTCAATGATAGATAACATTGCGTACAGATCACTTTCTGTTTTCCGTTTTAAGTCGTGACATAAATATCGTGCCTGCCTATCTTGCGTGAGTTATGCACAGCTATTCAATGCATTCGTTTTCTACTAAAATCAACCCTATAACATGGACGTCTTTTTGCTGTTGCTGTGCTGATGTTTCGTCTAAACTCTAAAGGTAGTTGTTCAAAGAAACTTCAATATAATCAGCATATACAGTTGTCATTCCTAAGCAACTACTGTTAAATTGCATTTGAATAAGTTCAGTGTCAAGATAGACAACTTTATTGTCATCTTTACAAGGTGACAAGGACTTTGGTCCTATAATATAGCAGTGGAAAACAAGAAACTATAATATTGATCACTGCTAATTGAAGCTAGTCATCAGACAATACGCCGTCAAGGTAAACAATTAAATCTGTGGGTAAGAATAGCAGACAACGACCTCATGAGACTCATATATCATCACCCGCAATAAACATTTCAACAAGTACTTATTGTAGTGAAGTGGGTCAATCTCTCAAGTTCAGGTGCCATATACCCACTTTCCATTACAAGTACATTCGATGTTGGTTTTAAGTTATTTCAATATTTTTGATTTGGTCCTGGTATATAAGTTATATTTTCACTTTAATATTAACACAGACGGCTTTTTACGTTATTTCTGGGGTATCAAATGTTTACAGAAAAAAGAAAAGATTGCATAACAAGGCATACATAAACGCTGGTGACCTTTTTCTTTATCACAATAAGCATCTGAACCGATTATGTCACATTAGTTTTGTATAGTTGTTTGATTAACCTACATTGACCCCCAAAAATAAGCAAGCCATTAAAGTGTTCTTTACAGTTCGACCGAAGTTAGCAGGTCAGTCGAGGGTATATCGTTTACTTATATCAACTAACTTTTAAGAGAAAAAGCAACTGGTGGGTCAACTGAGATAAAGCGTAAAAAGCAGAAATACTAGGCCTATACCGGGAAGTAGTTCACATAAAATGTTAGCAAGAAGCAAAGCATGATGTTAGCTTTACACCAAAGACTTTAAAGGAGAGATATGGAAAGGCACTTTTCCGCTGAGCGTTTTAGGATGGTTAAGTAAAGTTCCGTCCACAACGCCTGCAAAATGAGCGTTCTTACCTTTTCCCAGCGGTTACAAACAAAACTTTCCTTGTTTACTTACCACACCTTATCCCATATTCTCTGGTTCGGGTAAAACTTCGCCAGTTTTCTCAATATAACAAGTTTTAAAGTTATACAGTTTCTATTCGACGTCTCACGCTCTCGTCGACATCTTGACGTAAATGCATCGAGATAGTGTGAAGCGATACAGACGCTTTGAGGTTATTCAGCGGTATAAGACTTCGGTATAGCAAAATAAGAATCTAACCACTAACTATAATCAGTTTGGTTGAAGTAGTCTATTTACAGTTATTATTATATTGTCCAACCACTTTGTGGTTGACGGCAGTTTGTTGCAGTAAAAATATTCCACAGCACCCTAAATTGCATGTGAGCCTACCAGTTTTTGTTTTTGCAACAACCTGAGTACCGGTAGTGTGAAAAAGGTCTATTTCGGTACTTTGAAAACAAAAAGATTATTAAAAGAAATTGTTACAACAACTTTTTTGAGTTAAAAGATTACGCTGCAAATTGTATTATAAAGGTATTTTTTATGTTTATTATAATTGGAAGCGAAAACTTTGGTGCCATCCTTGTTGCTAGAATGGTCAAACAAGAAATACACTCACAAATAATCCAAGAACGGGATAAAGCGGCAAAGCCCTGAAGACTTAAAACGCGCCGGAAGTAAATTACAGTGGTGCGACAACAACGGAATCCGTTGTTTTGCCTGAAATTTTGCGGCACCCCGGTTGAGAAACATCGCTTTAAGCATTGAATTTGTGTCAGATAGTAACTAAAGCGCTATTCCAATTTTTCAGCATATTTGTTTATTAAGCATGAGGACAAATAAGAATCTCCAATAGCAATGGAAAACCAAGCAGAAAAACGACCCATCCGCGTTGTATGGCGCAACGTCGTGATAATGGCGGCACTTCACTTACTCAGTCTTTACGCAATCACTCAGATGCGGAAAGCACATCCAGGAACCATTGCGTGGGGTATGTTGTAGATAACAGAAGTATATCCATAGGTCTAATGTTGCTTTGTTTTTTAATTTTGAAACTGAGGTTACAGACCTTCACCGCACATCCAGGAACCATTGCGTGGGGTATGTTATAACTAGACTATAAAGAATGGATTATGTATAGATCTATTGTTTATTTAATTTTTAAAGTCAGTTCACTGACCGTTACCGGTTTAAGCAACTAAGAAGTTTTATATTTCTTCTCATTGCCAACTTTATAAAGTTGACCAGGCACAAGACCAATATAGGTCTGGGGCCAGGCTTTTCCAAGTTTTTTTTTTTGCACCACCTGCCCTGAAATATTTGTATACAAATATCTTTAACAGGTAACAGTAATAGACGACATTAACATAGCAGTTTATAGAGCAAAACGAACGACGATTTTCCTCTTATAAATCCATCGCTTATTACAGCACTTGACATGTGGCGACGCGCGTTTGACACGAAAAAAACGATTAATTAAGAACACCTTTCTGTCGACACTTGATAGCGCTTTGAGCAGTTTCAAACGTGGCGACACGAGTTTAGGTTGAAAAGTGGTTCCTGCTGCCTAAACATGATCGCGTTGTGCGCTACGCAACCAAACACAAAGGCATCTTCAGTAGCCTATTTTATTTAAATATTATTTAAAGATTGTATTCTGTTCTTGACTAAAAACTAACAAATACATGCAAACGTAACATTTATCGTTACTGGCGGACTATATATACTTTAAGCACGACTTCCATATACTGTAACTGCAAGTGATTTACCATTGAGTTTAGATAAACTGCTGTTCAACAATTCCATCATTTGCGTCTGTCAACTTGCTGGGATAAAAACTTTTCAAACCTTGACGCAAAGATTGGATAGTTTAATTTAAAACAATTAGATTAGAGTTGATGGCAAAAATAATATCGATGCTAACATCATGTAAAATAAGATATCTATAAAATGGTGGATTATTGCAATACGTTGGTAAACTCAGTTTTTTTCTGAATGTTTTCTATTGTCTTAGGCCTCAAAATATTAATTGTATTTGCAATACTAACTTACTTATTCATTTTATTTTTACTCATAAATTCTAAATGTAAACAAATTCAGGTCTGCATCTCCTGATGCAGCAATTAATTATTGTACTACAGCCGGTCTCGTTTCCTATGGTTTATCAATGTTCCATCATGTTTAAAAGAAATTGGTTTGATAAAAAAATTTTTAAGTTGGACTGACTTTTTCTTTTAAACGGCAACATTAACCAAGTAATTTCTGCAAACAAATAAATAACACACTGATGCAACCAACAAGTTTCTTCAGAGCACGTAAAACTGGGGCAAAAAAAACTCATTTTAAAATGTCGTTTTAAGTAGTCATAATGAGAGTTTCGGCTGTGTAGCCTAGCGGCAAAGTACGCCGACAATAGTAGTTTCAGTTGAGAACATGCTGTAATTTCCTTGTGACACCACCAGTTGCATTCTGTTGTTGGTATATCTGATCGGTATAGAACCTGCTAATGGTGACATCAGCTAGTTGCTGATCATAGTGATTTAAAAAGTCAGGGTCGTAATCTGAAGTTACAGAAAACCGGGTGTTATTGTTGTACAGCAGCCTGCTGATTTTAAATAGCACCCTGTTACTGTTTACTGCTCAATAATTGACAAGCTGTTGCTGGTGTCGTAATCAACAGCAGGCTGTGATGGCTCCAGTAGCAAGCTGGTTTTCAACAATAGCACCCTTTCTTTTGGTTACGACCCCGCCTCGTTAAAAGAATATCTTCATAAGATATGCCTGAAGGTGAGCATGAAAATTGGTTTCATTTGGCTTCCACCCCACTTAAGTTAAATTTCCACTAACTGGCTTGAGTTCGTGCATAGTCCTACTTTACGTCTGCGCACCCCAACACAAAAAAGTGAACGTTAATTTAATCTGCGTAATATTTGCTCTTGTTACGGTACGAGCACTAGGCGGTGAACCATCCCTGAAAGTTGGTAACTTCTTGAATTTTTTTTACTTTCCACAAACAGGAAACTTTTGAAATTCAAAAGTAGCGTAATGTGGAAAACGATTGTAGTTAATTTTGCAGGCTAATCATTATAAAGTACCCATAACTTCGTATTGTGCAACGCAACTGTGAAGGACAAACTCATGTTTTGTACAGAATTCTTTTATTACGTCATGGCTGCGCTGGGCGTCACTGCAGGTGCTCATCGGCTCTGGTCTCACAAATCTTACAAAGCTCGCTTGCCGCTCAAGATATTTCTCGCCGCTCTCAATTCCATGGCATTGCAGGTGAATTACTTTGCAAATTGTTGTTAAGCGTTGTTTTGGAAATATTACCTTGCAACTGAAAGGTAGCAGCTAGGAAGACTGAAGATTGCAATTAAGAGATTACATTTGTAGTGCCAACCTAACAATATATACACCGATATCATGCAATTTTTAATCTTTATCTTAGCATTTGCTTTGTCACTATATATTGGTAACATACTGTAGACTACGTTGTAAGAATTACCTAATATCAAATGTTAGTGCTAGTTGTTACCAACGATTATCACTTTGATCATTAATTTTGAACACGTTTTAAGACTTTTCGGCTTATTGCCACTTTTTCCTGCGCGTGCTAGTAGCAACTGACTTGATTTTTCGTCCCCACCGCGTTTTTCACTAAAAATAAAATAATTGAAAAAATCGATTGATTGACCATCTTTTAATATGTTAATAAATATCTCTGCGATAGAAGTGTACATTAAAGATAACAAGGCAAGGAAAAAACGTGCTCTTTATGCTTTTAACATTATAACTCAACCTTACGGCATTCTTAAAGCATTCTTTTTTCAACCCTTAATTGCTTTCATTGATTAAGTTATAATTTATATTTTATATCAAAGTCATTGACCACGTGTCGTTTATCAGTGCACTTCCTAAATTTAAATCACCTAGTGGTTGGCAAAGTGGCATACGCCTTGCGTTTTATAAGTCTTACCGCAACATGGTTCAGTGAGTGGTAAAATGTTTGTTTTAAACTGCTTATGAACGTTTATAGCGTATAGCAGTGGTCTTCAACCTTTTTTGTAAAATCAACCCTTTTTCGGAGTTCTTGTTCAAAATCACCTGTATGATTATTTTTCTACGAATGTATTTGCTACTTGCGATGTACAATATGCTTTGAAATTATCAAAAAAAGAAAGAATAATCAGAAACAAAGCAAGTATGACCTTATGCAATAATAGCGCGGTAAATAACAGATACATAATTATAAAATAACAAATTTGAAGGCAATGATAACAGCGTCTTCCACCCCCTTATAGACTAAAATCACCCCCCCCCCCCAACTTCAAAAATTGTCACAATTTCCCCCTGGGAAGCGATATCGTCCCCATTGAATAATCTTGGCGTATAGTGTATATATAGTATAACGCTAACTCAAAAATGCATGATCTTCCACCAAGTGTTCGGAGTCATAATCTTTAAGCCAAATCATTGTGTTGTGCCATTTCTTAACAAAAGCGATATACATAGATCTTTCATTTCCACTAGTTCAGTATCGCACAATTGTCATCTGCAGAACTCAATATTCGACTGGGCACGAGACCACCGCGTGCATCACAAGTTCAGTGAAACAGATGCTGATCCACACAACGCAAAACGAGGATTCTTCTTCTGCCATGTTGGTTGGTTGCTGGTCAAAAAACATCCTGATGTCATGGAAAAAGGAAAGCGCGTTGATGTGATGGATCTTTGCAACGATCCAGTTGTGATGCTTCAACATAGGTGATTTTATTGGAACTCAATAGATGTAATCAAGCTAATAAAATGATAGATTTATTCAATTTTATTAATATTTTCACCAATGTAATACAGTATAATATGACTTTTCACAAGATATCATTTTATTAAATCATATATTATACTAACTTATACATGTATTGACACAGCGTGACACTGACACCTATAATGTTATATTATAATTTGCTGTGTAATATCACTTAGCAATGGCACTGAAATAGACCTGCTAGTGTTTTGAGTTTATGTTCTTACACGTATTAGTATTAGTTTTTGTTTGTGTTTCAGGCACTACATACCATCAGTTATTCTCATGTGCTTCGGCTTACCAACAGGTAAGTGAAAAAAATACCGTTTCAGTTCAGACCGTGTGAGCAATCCTTTATCAAAGTTTTCTTTTCTTATAAATTGAATTTGTTTGGTTAGCTGTTCCTTTGCTGTGGGGTGAAAGTTTGTGGATTTCTTACTTGATGTGCGTATTGCGCTACTGCTCCCTACTGAACACCACTTGGTGTGTGAACAGTGTGGCCCACATGTGGGGAAACAAACCGTACGACAAATCCATCAATCCTGCTCAAAATATGTTTGTAACCATTTGCGCAATAGGTACCGGGAAACACATAGATTTGTTCGATAGACTTTCAGTTTATGGTCAAAAGAATTTTTAACTTTTACCTTAATTCCATCTTTATATGATTTACTAGGAGAAGGCTTTCACAATTACCATCACGTTTTTCCACACGATTATGCCACGAGTGAGTTTGGTTTTCGCTTCAATTTAACCACAGCGTTTCTTGACTGCATGTTCTACCTGGGTTTGGCTTATGATCTACGTACGGTTGCTCCGGAGACAATCCTGGCAAGAAAGAAACGAACTGGATGCCTCAATAGTTAATTATATTCTCGTGAAGGATATTTTGTGATCAAAATGACTTACATGCCATTCAATTTTCTTGTTAAATAATTTCGTAAATGGGACTAGCTTAGCATTGTTTAGTAATAATAATTTGGTGATGTCTTTTTGAGAGTGACCGTACAATAAAGACTGATGACGTTCAAACCTGCTCTATCATCAGTGATTATACTTAACATAGTTTTCAGCTCATCAGAAGCAATCTCTGGATAAATGTGCAACCCTAGTGGTGCAGATGCGCATCTTGAAAAGACAATTCGCCTGTTTCTAAAAGATAGTTTGCCATTCACAAGAATAACACTTAAAGCACCAGGTTTTGATAAACAAACAACTTTAAAATGAGCTTGATCCTTCTCATTTCCCGAGTTCTGTAAATGGCTAAAATTTTAGTTTTATTTACCCAAATTTTGTTGATTTGATGATATTTAATGGCCTAGTAAATCAAGAGCTGCTGTACATAAAAACATTTACAGTAATAATGGGTTCCAAACGTAAGAAATTGTGGTGTTACTACAAAGGCATACCAATTCTGTGTGGTAACTATCCGCCACCAAGCCTAAACTGTGTTTTCAATTTTCATAAGAGTCATGCAAACTGTTTGGTTGATTTCTTGTTTGTCCTGTGTCCAAACCAGTAAATAAGACTACTGAGCGGTGATTCGAAATGAAATACTAGGCAACAACATGTTTGTGACAAAATACTTTTTCACATTAGTACCATCAGCAAATATTAGCCAAAAGCCCAGAACGCTTGCAAAGTGAAGCACGCGATATGTGTTGTTTTTTCAGTGGTGTCGTTAAGCCGTAAGCGACATCATTATATGCCGTAAAAATCAGCGCAATGAACAATAATATTCAAAAGCCATGTAAGCTCACAAGTTAACGTTCTTCATATTTGCACGCTACCTACTGCCAGGGTTGCCAGATTTTGCAGAGCAATATATACCAAATATCAAAAAATTATATATATACCAAATATATACCAAACAGAGGAATACCAACCGCAAGTCGGCAACCGATATAATCATGGACATTTGACAATAGTCTGGAACAGAACTGTGAGAACTCAGTAGCTCACACTGTGCGTTTATAATCAGTGTTGCCACTACCACAAAAACACATGAAATATAAGTGTAGTTTTGAATCGTCGGTCCTACTTAGCATATGCAAGTGGTTAACATAGATTTGAAACAAATTATTACTTTCAGTTACCAAAGAATATACCAAAAATATGCCAATATACCAAATGATAATTTCCACCTACCAAATGCTCAAAAATATCCCAAATATATACCAATATACCAAATGAAAATTTCAGCTACCAGACATGAAAAAAATATACCAAATGGCAACCCTGCCTACTGCCTGCTGTTGTTTGTGACCAATCTGACTCATCCAAGTCGTTAAAGCACGTGGCAGTGGAGCCGATGATTAACCTCGTTAAGTCATGGGGTTATTATCGGTCAACAATACGTAAGGTTACAATAGGGCAATGCGCGACGTAACGTGGTCTTAACGAGAATGGAATTCATTTCTTCAGATCGAATAGATTTGCGTCATATTGTTGCTTTAAATAACTGTTATCAACTCTTTCAATTCAATTTATGACTGTTAACAGATACTTATTTACCAATTTTTGGGGTTTAATCAAGAATTGAAGAGAGAGTTTTTCAGCCTACAGACAGGAACATAAGCAATAGCATAGCTTAACAGTTACTCGGTAACCATCACTTAGCAGATGTCTTGTTGTTATTCGTTTAGAAAATTACCTGTGACTATTAGTCGAACCGTTATTTTTTTGGATGTGGCACTAACAGGCAATAGCTAGTCCGGAATGGAAGTTCTTTATTGTTAATTATATGATTTAACACTGATATAACATTTAAATTAGAAAATATAGGGCAAGCAATTCTTTCCCTTTTTACGAAGGAGAGAATTTAATTTTAGACAGTGACGTTCAAAAACTGATTTTGAAATCAGGTGAATTTTTCCAGCACTTTTGCATTGTTAAAGATGTGGCAGTTAAGTTAGGAGAAAGAGTATTCAAGACGCTATAGTATAGCCCAGTGGTGGGCAAACTGCGGCTCGCCGGCATGTTTTTTGTGGCTCTTCTAGTCGAATCCGAAAATTCCAAAAAATTTGTAAAGGCTACCAAGAGTACTGTTTATGAACATTTCTCTCTTTTTCTTTTCTTTATTTAGGTCAGGATTTCGTTTATGACGTAACATTAGACATAGAATCCGAAGAGTTAGCTAAGAGCAAGTCAACGCAATTTCATTGCTAAGACAGTAAGGTTTAGCTCAGTTTAGTCTACTTAAATACACTGCAAAACGAAAACGATGACATCTAATGCTAATACATTATTTCCCGTTTTTGTATTGAAAGAATTTTGAGGCTCTCTGGTACTTGTATTTTCTGCAAATGGCTCTTCCATTGAATACATTTGCCCACCTCTGGTATAGCCTATACCGTCCGTAATGGTTGTAGGCTAAGGTTAGAGTAGTGGTTAGTAATAGTTAAATGGATAGGTTAGCTATAGTTTAGCTTAATTTCTCTATTTCATTTTGTAGTGACTGCAGTTTTGTTAACACACCAACCTATGGTACACAAAAGCTGTAGTAATGTAGTATATAATACTTGTCATCTGTTAAATTCACCAATTTCTTATCTTACAAAAGCGATTTGCACCAAATGATAACGAAAGTAAGTTTTGAGGATATGGCAATAAGAGGTCCGCGTCCATTTCCAAACAACACAGTACAGGATTGTGAAATGGAATAGGCTGGCAGGTGAAGTTTGACTTCAGACCACTTTTAGTGTTTGCAACGATACTGAATACGCCGTGTTACGCATTACCTATGGGCTGTGAATACGTTTAACTTAAGATTGCACTATCCTGGACTGCTCTGTATATTACTAACGAATATACTTGTCCGAGCAGGTACAATAACCATTGCGAGATGAGCATCTTTAGTAGAAATTTCTTCCCGTGCTTGACAGTTCGTCGTCACAAAACATGTCGGCTAAGAAAAGCCTTGTCGTTCACTTCCTTGTTATTACGCAATTCTTCCCTGGTTTGATTGGCAAAACACGTCATAAAGTTTTCAAATATGTCATGTCATAAACGTGTGATATCCAAATAGACACCAGGCCCTTCCGAGAACGATTAAATTTGACAAATTATTCGGAGAAGCCGGCAAACAGAGTACTGCAATTACAGATGTTAAGCAATGGTTTGGGACAGCGCCTTAAAGTAGCCTATTTAAGTTATTGTTTTTGAATGAAAGCTATCCGCCTTCCCAATCAAATGGTTTTGTTTGCTTACGTAGGTGATGGTAGCGGATTGGATTTGTTCTAACCATAGAGATCTGTTTACCAATTTTAAGCTGTATTTGCTGATAAAATACCACAAGTAATATCCTAAAAAGCCGATGAAACACAGTGAAGAAAAAAGACCCGTCCATGTTGTGTGGCGCAATGTTATATTAATGACATTGCTTCATGCTGTAAGCGTTTATGCGGTCACTCAATTACACAAAGCACATCTGGCAACGATTGTATGGGGTAAGATATTTTGTAATAGGAAGTAGGACTTGATCCTCCGTTACGTAAGCCTTCGCTTACAAATATCCACCGCAAGTTATAGCTAAAATAGGCATATGTTTTCGTATGTGGATAAATTATGTGAGCGCTGATATAAGAAGGCAAAATAATTCCAATTTTGTGTGGCCTCTGAGATTTATTTTCTTATGGCTACGCAACACAACACTTTTTCTTCAGAATTCTTTTATTACGTCATGGCTGCGCTGGGTGTCACTGCAGGTGCTCATCGGCTCTGGTCTCACAAATCTTACAAAGCTCGCTTGCCGCTCAAGATATTTCTCGCTGTTCTCAATTCCATGGCATTGCAGGTAGACCACTTCTTTAAACTAGGTTGTTGGGTAGGTTATAAACTGACCAGCAGACAATTTCAATGTTATATGTTACTTCGCCATTGCGAAGACGTTGCCAATGATGTTTTTTTTGCGGTACGGAAAACCAATTACATGCAATCATACATTGTACAGTATGCCCACTACTTTAAAGAGTTTTGTATCAAAGGAAATTTTTCACCAAGTGTGTAAAATAAAATGCTGATTTAAGCGTCAGGATTGTTTATGGTATGACAAATAAAGATTCGTTGTGATATTACTTGTGTGAAGTATTACACAACAAACATATTCGCCATAAAGACCGCGTACACTGGCGGCTATTGTTACAACATGAGCGAGGACGATTAATAGTTGATAACTTGTTTTGTTTCTGCTTCTATGGTATGAGTTCTCATTTCTCAAACGGTGAGACAATGCTGTTAGTTGCTTAAATTTTGTCTATGCACATTACTGAATGAAAAAGTTCCCATTTTATTTATTATCATACACAAAGGCGTCAACAACTGAATTGCAAAACTCCCCAAATAGAATTTCAACATTTACAAAACAACCCATGACTCGTGACGTAACCGTCACAACGGAAACATCCGTTAAACCACCGTTGCACTTTATGCTGCAATAGAAAACAAACAATTTTCTGTGAACTTATGAAAATCCGAATATTTCACGACGTATGATTTCGATTTATTTATATTGATTGAAGTTGATCTTCTGATCTTGTGCACCCACGTTGTCACCTGGAAGTGGAAAACTTGTTCAAAATAAGGTTTTACGTTCAAACTCGGCAGTTCACCTCCTGCTTAGGCTATATCGTCTCTATTCAAGATTTGTAATATTCACGATTGGACGCATATAGGCTAGCCTAGCATAGCCTCATGCACGTTGATGTCATGTACACTGTTACGCTCAAATTTTGTTTTGCATGTCACCATAAGTGGCAAATTTGCAGTTCATATTGGAAACAGTTGCCTTATCACAAGTTTTTAGACTGCCACTATTTCGCCAAACTAAAGTCGTACGTTCCAAGCTATTTTTCTCAGTTTCAATTCAACTTTAATTTTATGACGTGGTAACTTAGACCTAATTTAAATCTAACTTCAATTAAACCACAAATAATTGAAATAAAATTTTTGTGTACCCATTCTTCAAACCAAACCGCCTACCTGTAACAGTGGGCTGCGTCACGTTCTTACAGTGAAGTATTCACTCTCAAATATAATTAATTATTTATTATTGTTGTTTTTTTAAATGTAATTTGGCATATTTACGGACAAATTTTCTTTCAGGCTACTTTCACATTTATTCGAGCCCGTAACTAGTTTGAGGTGCCAGAAAAGGTAAAAGTATTTTGGCGGGAACCAAACAACAACTACCACATATAATAATAACATATTATGCTTTACCTTTAAACTATGCCTGACTCATTTTTTCCAAGTTGACCCAAGCTCATGACCCCCACATAGTTATGGAACTTCTTGTTTTAACGCTAACCTCACACTTCACTGAAACTGCTATGATGGCTTACTGTAAGCACGGTTACAACAACAACGCTTTTGCGTTGAAAACCACTTTTTTGCAGAACTCGATATTCGACTGGGCACGTGATCACCGCGTGCATCACAAGTTCAGTGAAACAGATGCTGATCCACACAACGCGAAACGAGGGTTTTTCTTCAGTCATATTGGTTGGTTACTGGTCAGAAAACATCCTGACGTCATAGAGAAAGGAAAGCGTCTTGATCTAAACGATCTGTACAACGATCCAGTCGTGATGCTTCAACACAGGTGACTTCGAAAAAATGATACCAAAGCTTACATCTATAGTTTTATAATAGATTCGTGATTTTACCAAAAGTTGCATAAATTTTTTTTGCTTTTTAGATACTACATACCATCTGTTATTCTAATGTGTTTCGTCCTGCCAGCAGGTAAGTGATAAACAAAGGCGCTAGAAAAACTCTGGGCGGAAAGGGCAGTGTTATGAAAATACCATTTTTAAAAATATGGAATATTAAACTTGAGAATTACCAAAAGCAATGCCAAAGGTTTTGTGAAAGAAGGATAATAGTTTGTTAGTTTTGCGTGCGGATTCGTGACGTTGTATGAATAAATAATAGCCTATTATTATTTATTAGAGGCATGACACAGACATAGAAACCCCTTTTTAAGTTACTTAGCCTATGTTCAGAAAGCGCCGTTATATGACCCGGGGCTTCCGATACCCCTACTAGTAATAAACCGTGTCTTATCCGGCGTACGATGTAGGCTTATACCTTATAAATAATTTGATGTTATTTTTCAGCTATGCCTTTGCTATGGGGTGAAACTTTGTCGATTTCCTATCTAACGTGTTTATTGCGATACTGCGCTGGGTTAAATGTAACTTGGTGTGTGAACAGTGTGGCCCACATGTGGGGAAACAAACCGTACGACAAATCCATCAATCCAGCTGAAAATTTACTGGTAGTCATCTGCGCGATGGGTATTAAAATAATTGATTTTTAAGACCGGCGTGAAGTTGGATACCGGTTTCGTGATTTTTATCCAGTAAGGTATTTATTGAAAGTGATTATGATAACATTAGCTGCAAAAACAACTACTTGAAAAAGAATTCACATAACGTGTCGGCTTCTAACCAAGTTCACGTTTTGTTTGTTTAACCAAGGGATCGGTATCCAACATTCCGCCGGTATGTCCAAGCATTTGTTTGTAAGACTTTGAATGTAGTAAGAATTACGTACATTTTTGTCAACTATCCAAATCTCGTTCTATTATATCCATACCTATGGTTTATCTGGTGTAGGAAAATTTTTCACTGGCTCTATTCTTTATATGGTTTACTAGGAGAAGGCTTTCACAATTACCATCACGTGTTTCCACACGATTATGCCACGAGTGAGTTTGGTTTTCGCTTCAATTTAACCACAGCGTTTATTGACTGCATGTTCTACCTGGGTTTGGCTTATGATCTACGTACGGTTGCTCCGGAGACAATCCTGGCAAGAAAGAAACGAACTGGATACCTCAGTGATTAAATATGCTATTCTTGTGAAAAATCTATTTTGACGACAATGTATTCGGTTGCTGCATTACTGTTAATTTCATATTCATGCAAGCACGCTCCTGGTTAATTCTGTGTGCTACTGTGAAAATATTTTGCCAGAAACCAAAGAAATAAATTAAATAGAAGTCAAAGAACTTTGTGCGCTAAAGTTTTCTCCATCTCTTGATTTTTTATTTCAGAAAGTGAACAAACTATTTTTTTAAAAAATCAATTCATTTTCCATTAGTGTGGGCTAAGCTTGGCTAGAACTCGATATGAACAGAAGTACCCAATACTAATTTCATATAAGAGAAAATTAGCGCGGAAGCAAAATCAAAAATTCTGAAAAAAGACTAACAGCGTATTTAATTAAGCATGGAAAAGATTTAGCTTGTAGGACAACTTATTACTTTGATGGAATTATTCATTTGTTTCAATAATGATAATAATATTTTTATGGGAATAAAGAATGTTCCCGAAAAAATTCTCTTGAAAAATTTTCATTGTTGCCTTAGGCTAGGATTTTTGACGAGAAGTCCTGTGTTTGATAGCTAACCTATACTGTTGTCTAGACTATTTTTGTATGCGTTGTGATTATTGTATACATATAACCTATGCTTTAAATTATGACTGGGCATAGACAGAATGCAATTGTACAGCAGCTAATATCTTTTACTTCCTTCGATTAAAAAACGTTTAGCTGAAGCTAATAGTTTAATAAACTTATTTAAGAAAGAAATCAACCATAAAAGTTGAGAAATAAGTACCAATTGAAGTATTATAAAAACAATCAAGTACAGCTTAGTTCAGGGAATTTAGCAGTTGAATGCTTTCGAATACCACAAAAATGGTACTTCCTTTGGTTGAAAAAAACTTTTGATTGGTTTGTATTATAGCTTCAATATGCCTGAACATTTCGCTGAAAGCCGTTTACCATATGTAGGTTCAAATAATGTAAAAACACCCAGCAACAGACGATGAGGCACGTAGTTTTCCTATTCAGTTGAAAGCTCGACAATTTTATTTTCTAGGAAATCGCGTAACAACTAGATAATGAAGGTGCTGGTGATCAACCTCTGTTTTCTGGTTTTAACCTCGGCAGCAAGCACACCTTCAGAATCTGAGAAAGATGGCTGCCCCGGCTATACAGTTAACAATTACAATTATGGATCATCCGATGGGTTTGTCGTGGATCCGAGAATAAACCAAGAGCATGTTAAACAGGGCAGGCCTGGAAAATCGGGAGCAAGGGGGTTTAAAGGGGAAAAGGCAAGCTTTGTGCATGGTTTAATATATGTTTGAAACGTAGCATCTGATAAGGTTTTTATCATGGGGAGATATTTAGGGTCAAAAGGGTGCACCAGCAGATGACATCTCAGCGCACCTCAGAAGTTTGGGACGAGACGTACAAGACTTGCAATCCATAACAAGTGATAAACTAACGATAGAAATGAGCCACAGTAGCCTACTTTTACTTGCATTTCGATCAATCTACAAAGCCCTTATGTTATTATAGGACCTGTCCTGCACGCACCACCCTCGTGTGCTCATGTCGACGACACGGTTAAAGTTTCGGGAACTTACTTGATTTCCCCTCAGCCTCAGCAAGTGTTCCCCTATTTCGTTTATTGTGACTTCATGAATGGAACAAGTGAGTCAGTCATCCTACGCTTACCGGAAACGGATTTTTTGTCTGGGAACATTTTTTTAAGTCGACTCTTGCGCGTATAAGGAAACGTGCTGCTGATGCTAACAATAATTCAAGATAATCTTTGTATAGACTTGTACATAAATATACAATTCTTTAAAGTATTATTTGACATATGTTAGTCTACATTTGCATTAAACTGCAGATATCAGTGAAATACGAAACATTAACTTGTCTGCTACTAACATACAATTTCCTGGTTTTGTCAAAATCGTGAGAAAGAAACTCAAAGGTTTACTTGACATATTCATTACAGAAACCATTGTTGAACATGACTCAATGGCTGAGATTGAAGCAAGCAAATGCCGAGGTGCGCGGTGTTATAAACGTGTAATTCGTTACAATGTCGACTTGAAGCAGATAGCAGCTTTGATACAAGTTTCCCAGAGTTGTCGCCAGTTTATTAAGGTGTGTACTAAAATCTTGCACCCAATTTTGTAACTATATACCGCGGCATAAGAACGTCAACACGGTTGAAATCACGTTTGTATTTGTATAGTACCGTTGTGGAGGAAGCGTACTTCTGTATGGAAGTGCGACCGACTACGGCTCCTGGGTTTCACGAAACGGAACTCGGATGAAATATTGGGGTGGTGCCGCATCACGCCGGGATAACTACTGCGCTTGCGGCGAAACTGGTTGAGTTAAACTTACGATCTTTTGTTGTCTGTTTGCTGCAGTGACACAAATTATGAAACACAATCTTCAAAAAATGATTGCGTATTAACACGTGGTCAAAATATATAGCTGGACCATTCCCAACGCTGTGCAGTTCTCATAGCATTAAACCTTTAAAATATTTGACATAGGTACGTGCGTTGAATCAGACCAACTGTGCAACTGCGACAAGAACAACCTGCCTGAAACGTCAGACGAGGGCTACATCACAGATCCTGACGCTCTTCCAGTAACGCAATTGCAATTTGGGGACACAGATGGCAGCGGGGAATACGGTTTTCATACCTTGGGCGCTCTTGAATGCACAGGGCGACGAAGAGAGTGATGCTGACCAAACATCAACATTTGTGGGGACTTTCGGTTGTAGCAAGAATGTCTGTTGTTTCCATCACATCCCAATACAAGATACCCACGATTAACAAATATCACATTTATGTCCATGTCGTGGAGAAATCGTTTAAGTAGCGTGAAGTTAACACCCTGGGTATGGTGTAGTTATTTGATCTTGAAGACCTTTTTATCTTGCATCAGAAAGCACAAAATGATGCATAAGAAAGCATCCGCAGTCAATGTTCATTATTTCATTACATTATTGCGAGACGTAGGCAATGAATAACTTCGGTAATTTCAAAACAACACTGACAAACATACGGCTACCAGCAAAAGCTTAAAAACAAACCAGTTTGAACGAAGAGCATTTAAGAAGCAAATTGCGACAACCAAAACGACTAGATGCGCATGATCGGAGAAAAATGATTTCGATTTCTAGAACAGAAATCATCAACATAAAAAAATAATAACACCTGATAATATTTTTGTAGCGTACAGAAAAACAAAAGTAACTGCAGCCGATTGACATCATAATTGAGAGCAATGGGGGAGCTTAACCGTCATTTTCAGAAACCAATCGGCACAAACAAACGAGTCCGAACTAGCCATTGTTTTGTCTTGACCAGAGACCGCTGTCCGCAAGGGGACTATCCCGAATAGGGGGACTAAGTTGGGGGCTCGAACCCAAAATGTGCTGATGCTGCCCGTGACTCTGCAATGCTGACACAGGCTGAAAAAAAACATATTTTGCAAGTGATTATAATACAAATATGGTTATGGTGGTATGTTGCAGCTTTCTGTAATTATTGACATTTACTAATAAATTGACATACAAAAGATTACTTTATCCTGCCACTGTGTTTGTTAAACAGTTCACGTAAAAAGAGGATAACAAATAAAAATAACCCCACTAGTATTTAGTAAATGCCAAGTTTATTTTAATTCAAAACCTGTATAGATCTCGGTCCCGATGATAGATGCGTTCTTTCGCGGACAGCCATTTCGCCTTCTATCAGTGATAATTTGTTAAAAAGTTCGAGGACTTGAATCTCCAACCTTTGGCTGATGTGTTTCTGAGCCGAGTATTTCGCCTCCATTGCTTGAATTTGGCCTCTAAAATATTTACCAATTACGGTATGACGTCAGAATCTTTGTATTTGGAGTTTTCTTCGTCTTCTTCTAAATACCCACCAAGTCTAACCCCGTTGTACAAGCTGATCCCGTTATAAATCTCTTTTGGAATCTCAATAAAAGTAAGCCTACTTAATAAGTCTTATAACATCCACTGACCGAGCTAATGACTTGACGTTCTCCAAATATTTCTTCTGTTCAGCAAGCAATAAGTCCTTTCGCTGAAGTTCCGATTCCAGCTGATCGGCCTTCGCCGTAACAACTTCAAGCAGTGTTTTGTCCCGCCTGTGACGTAACAATATGGTAAGAACATACGGACGAAATACCTGAAACATCGGTTTAATAAATGCAAAATGCAACAAACTGAGATAAAAGTTAACTGATAAATGCAATAAAAATATTATCCAACAGCAGATCCTTACAGTGACGTGGTCTTCAGAGCTTCAAGGTCCCTTTCATACGCCTCTGAAAGGAGCTTGGCCTCCATTGCTCGAGCTTTTGAATTTCCTTTCACTTGTTTCAGTTCATCTTCAAGCAAACCATTCGCGATTCGGCTCTCAAACAAATGTGTTTGCAACTCGGTCAACTTTACCATACAATAAAGCCAAAATAACACTGGGTGTCAGTTATTAATAATTAGCTGAATGTGGAGTAATTATGATGACATAAATGTAGCTGTTACCGTAATGTTAAGTGACAATTCAAAGACTACAATTTAAAACCACCAGCTGTAATATGTATGAATTTAAAATACATGAAACTGAATATCTTAGTAAACACATAACTACAAAAACTAAAACTTCCAAACAACTCAAGTTTTGAACCAAAATAGAAATTTTCAAACATAAAAAACAGAAATTACTTTAGAGAAACAACAGACCTCTAGTTCTAGTTTGCCAGCCTTGTCACTTTCAAAGTTATTCTTTTTAAGTTGCTGTTCCAAAGCGAACAACTTTGAACCAAGCTTGGCCACTTCATCCTTGAGTGAACCACACTCGTCTCCCAGTGACTTCTTTTCTGCAAAAACAATTGTGCAAAGTTTTACAACTCACAATTCTACTCGGGTCACCATAGTGGTGTGTAAAGCACAAAAATTAGATATGGTTGGATTTGTGCATATTTGCTTAAATCTTTATTGAGTAACTGGATTTAATACCTTAAGTAACATTATTTATTAACTGGACTTCCAACAATATCTATCACAACCCACAAAGTAAAAATGAAAAGTCATGCATGTATGTAACTGTACATTGCTGCGAGCAATATTCAGTTAAAAAATTAACAGTAGCTGATAACAGTAAAGTGGCAATGACTAAATGGCTAAATAAAAGAACATGGACCCACCTTGCTCAAGTTTCATTTTATCTTTTTCCAAATCTTCATTTTTTGATTTTATTTCCTTCAGTTCGGCTCGAAGGATTTCCATTTCGACACCGTGAGCTTCAATTTGCTGTTTGACCTATGGTTATTGTGAAAAAGCTATTTTAGTTTCTGTTGCTCTCAAAAGCAACATTTTATTACCAAAATCCTAGTAAAAACGTGTCGATTATAACAAGGTTGAAAATATGGTAACAATCTGTTGCGATATTACTTTTTCGCGAAATTCTTTCTCTGTAATTCGCCTGTCTTCCATTTCATCAATCTTTTCCTGAAGCTGAAACACCTTAAATAAAATCAAATTTCACAATACACATGGATAAATACGTAAATGCAACATGTACAAACCATCCTTTCTAGAATATGATTAATACCAATATCTTATTCTTTTCCTCTAGCGCAGTCGTATCATAAACCTTCCTCATGAGCTTGCGTGCTCTAAGTGCATGTTGTTCTCTTCTGTGCCTCTCGTAAAGCATGGCACAGTGCATTTGTAGAACCTCAGAGCGCAAGTACATCATCTCTGCAGATGATGAGTGACCAGTTGGACCATCTGTCCCTTGCTGCCATTCAGGATCTTTGTTACCAGAAATTGGAACCCTAAAAGATTAATTGAGTCTAACTAACTTACAACCGTGTTGTCAATAACTTGTTGTAGCATCTACTTCATTGATTCTTTTAACATTTCTTAGCAAATTTATATTAAGGACCAATATTAACTGCAGAAACATTTAAACAAAAACCATAAACGATTTCATTAGGGGTTTGCAACTTTTCCAAGTACACACAATGAATCTTATACAAAACAATATCTATGCAGCATGTATGAGCAGATTAAATGGTCATTATTCTTTGCATGCAAAGTAACACATACTTGTCCCTGCATCTGGTGTAAGCTTCAACAATTAACTGAATGTGCAAGTCAAGAAGCTCATTTGGTGACTTCTCGATGTATCTGTCGCCACTCGACAAATTGAGAAGCTTTTGGGCAGAAGTTGAGCCCTCCGGAATAAATTCTAAACACAGCAGTTTCTCTAAAACAGATCTATGTCTGCAAGGAGCCTTAGGCATGTCAAGTTTACCTGAGGTCTCTGTTGGTTTGTTGATGGTAGTTTGATAATCTTCAGATGGTTGCAATCCGGGAGTAAATTCTCTAATTGGGTCTTGTCCGGGAGCTGCAATGTTACAAGCATTGTATAACTACTATGTTAGTATTTCTAATATTAGTTACAGATATAATATAACACCATACTGAGATTAATACAATAATTAATACTATTTTAAATTCTTCTTTAAGCAAGACTTGTAAAATTATGTCAACAAATCACTCGAATAACAACCTTTCCGAAAACATTACCAGTTTTAATGATATTGCTTCACAGGCCAACTGGTTGAGTCATGTTTAATTAAGCATACTTGTATTAAATACTCTTGTACAGATTTGTTTATTACCACATGTTATGTGCACAAAAGCATCATCAATATTCTGTCCCGAGGATAGAAGTTGGGTAGTAAGTGGTAAAGGATTTTGATGGCTTTCCTGTTAGAAATAAAGTATTTACTGCAGTTATTGACAATAAACCGTACAAAAATCCAGTGCTATGCAGCATAACATTATAACAGCTTCAGTTACATTAACACGGCTTTTCGTGCAGTTAATATTTGTAGGAAAATATTTAATTTGAATATTTAATATTCACTAAACTTGCTGCTTCTTTCACCTTATCACAAGCGTCCTGTTCAGGATTACCAGCTGCATAAATGTTAACATTATTAAATTTCTGCAGTACTAAACTGGCATTTGCCTCTAGCAGTAATTTAATTCATTGAAGAAACGTTACAACACTTTGCTGTTGCAATACTAACTTCCAGAAACAATTTCCACCATTTTTGGAAACTTGGTAAGCTCCAAAGTTTCAACATTTTTGTTTGGATTGGAAAGCGGCTCATCAAAAATAAGTGCAGGTCCCCCACTAACGGTTGGACTAAATTCCTAAAACAAAAGCAATCTAAAGAAAAGACATCAAAAACCATGACAAACTGTGCAGTATTTTTAAACTTTTAAATGCTTTAATATAATTCAATGAAATACATATTGTTAACGTGGACATAAAACTAAAAAAATTGTTCTGTCACAAATGGATAAAATTGAACTTTCAACTACCTCAACCCTTCCACCAGATCTATGATTTCTTTTATTATCAGAGTCTCTTAGTGGTGGTGACTGTTGGGATAAGCTGGAAACATCAATTCAAAAAATAAGAAGCAAGTTTGGAAAAGTCCTACAAATTACAGCTTAACTAAAGTCAATTTAATCTCATATTGAAGACCGATAGGAACATACAGTAATCAAAATAGGCATTCAGAACTAAATCGTTAAACAAAAAATTTATAAGCGGTAGACCAGTGGTTCTTAAACATTTTAGAGAGGTATCGAAGAGCAAGTTTCATACATGCATTCACCGAACCTTTTGGTAAGACTTATAAACATGCATCGGTGTATGAAGGATTGCATTGCCACAATCAAACCCCAATAAGGAATTTCAAACAAGAAACTGCGATGTATGAAAAGAACTAAAGACATAAAATTGCTTATGTCACACAAAAAGTAAGCTAGTGATCATGAACACGATATGTGTCCTGATCCCCGTCAAACCTCAGTGACTGACTCACCAAACACCTGGGGTTCAATCAAACCCAGTTTAAGAACCACGGTTAAAATACAGTTAGATAGATCATAGCTACTGAAATCAAACCATGCAAATCATCCAAATAGTGGATGTAAAATATAAACCACAAAGAAAAGAAGATGCATGCGAGCCACTGAAATTTTCACCTGGGTGATTGGTTTGCAGCGAAAAGCAGAGGAGCAAAATGTTTAAGCGGAGTTGATGTTGAAGAAGAAGTTTGGTGTGGTCTAAGCCGATATTTGGAGACAATTACATATTAAATGCCCACAACCAGGTAAATTATCTACTGTGAAAAATTTCCCAAACAAACTTGGTATTCATCCATTAACTTTTATCAATCAATCGATTAATCGATGTATAAAATCGCATGAAAACTAACAGGTTATCTAATTATTATGCTCTACACCTAATAGTTTACACATACATAGGACGGTAGTTGATCAGCTGAGTGACATTTCATTTGAGTGACAGCTCATTTGAGGGACACATTCTTTAAACGTTCATTTGAGTGACAAATAATTCATGCTCAACTGAGTGACAGTTCATTTGAGTGACACATTGGTGAGTACTGATCAAACTACTGTAATGGTTGAGAATTGAATGGCACATACGATATAAATGCAACCGATAACATGGTTTCCGATGCTCTTCTCTAAACTTTGTCTTGTGTGTGTTGTCATCTGTGCATTTACTAATTAACAGCAACTGCAACTTAATCAACAAATGTCAATCTGTCACTCAAATGAATTTCACAGTCCTTATCAATGTGTCACTCAAATGAATTAAACAGTACTTATCAATGTGTCACTCAAATGAACTGTAATTATGTCACTCAAATGAACTGTCACTCAGCTGATATACAACCCATAGGACCACTTCTTACGCAATTTCATGCTTTAAAGTTTAACGTAATTAACAAATTACCACTAAAAGAAACTACATTTGTAGCAATCTATGGTGTCATACTGAAAACAAATACCTGTTGGGTACAAATCCATCGTTAGAGGTCATATTTAAACTAAAGGGACGATTTGATGATTCTGCATCTACTGATGAAAGGTCGGTAGCCACCTAATAAAAACGTTGTTTTCTTATTTCTATAAGTCGGTCAGGTATGATAATTCAAAAAGCTCACCTGCAAAGCCTGAAATCTAGCAGTTAATTGGCTAGAATCTAGCTGATTAGAGTATGGTGTCGGAGATATTCCCCTTGATTGAGGTGGAGTTGACAAACCAATCGCTACTGATGGGCTCCAAATAAATTCTTGTCCAGTCAGTGGTGACGCCAATGATTGTCCTGACGACACTAAAAAATTAGTCTAGTTTTAGATGACTGCTTCTATGAAACGTTAACGAAGTTCAGAGACAATTTTTTTTCAACGGCAGTGTTATCACTTAACACGTTATGAAAAAAATGAGTACTACATAAAATAACATCACGCACTATTATCACTATCTGCACGGGCAATTTTGCATTTCAAGTTCATCAGATTTTTCTTTCCACAAGGTCGGAAACTGACAGGTTCTTCAGTTTCTGTATTCTCTGTTGTTTGTAGCAAACCTGCAAAAGCAATTAGCAGGAATCCATATAAACAAGTACTGAATGCTTGACCAATAATCTGTTACAAACATCAGCCTGTTTTTATCGTAACACATATTTAGTTAAAGACACAAACCAGAATTCTCAGTTGCATCCAGTGTGACTTTGCTTATATCAGCAATTATATCCTGACTTTCCAATTTTCTCCATCTAATTTACAAGAAAGGAACTGGGTAAAATACGATCTGTCTACGCATTACTCCAATCCCGCATAAACTTATTATACGCCACAGTAAATTATTTCATTTCTAGTTCAGTTTAAAGTATTGTGAAACTATATCAAGTTAAAGTGGTTTAATTTCAGAAAAATTGTACTGATTAATTAACAAATAAAATACTCCTTGTCTTCTTTGCTATTCATAGCTTGGTTGTTATTAACCTCACAAACTGGCTGACATACTTTTCACTGGAAAGTTCAACATCAGATGAATCGCAAATAAGTCTTGGATGAAGTCGGACTTGGTCCAGCATAGGTTTGACGCTATTTTCAAATACCGTCTCCTTCTCCTTTTCTGTCAGATTAGATGCTATGCAAGAATCAATATGTTAGACACAATATTTTGGTTTCCAAAAAAACTTTAGAGTTAACAAATTTTTTTTTTTATATCTAACACCTTTGTTTGAAGTTGAAGCAACTTGAAAATGTTGTTGTAAGTATTTCGTAAAAAAGCAAGGATACATTCCATACAGGCAAAGAAATAATGCATAAACAGCAGCATGCAGATGCAACAAGTTTATGCCGTCTGCTCCAACTAAAATATTAAAGCTTGTGTAACATTTATTGTTAAAATCACTGTAAGCTGAGTAATGTCAACTGTCTTTCATTGTGCTTAGATATAGTAAGTTTTTGCAAACTTCATTTAAAAAAATATTTACACACCTGGCTTAATTGTGTGCCACGCTACCAGACGCACATATATCGCACATAGACCATTCAAGAAGCTGGGCACTTGGCTGGCAACTTTGGGAAGAAGGGTGACAGTTACGTACAAAGCTGACGTGATTGTTGGAAGATCTGTGTCAACCTGAAGTAATGTAAGGTTATCAGATTGTGGTAACAAGTGATTAATTATATGTACAAAAGTTAAGAATTGAAATATTAGATTTAGCTGATACCGTTATTATAAATATGTTGATAAATGTATTATAAAATTGTGTTACTACCTGCAAACATTTAATTACACTTTGAAATGTCTTTGTAGAAATTATATGGTGTGCCCAAATCGGCTCACTTCGGACAATATATCCCAGAAGGCTTAAAGCCTTTAGTCTTGTTGCAACTTTTTGTAGATAGTCATCTATTTTGTTCATTAAAGCCTGCAATGGCAAATGCTCATGCATTATTCCAGCTTAAACAATACAAAGCCAAGATGCTTGTGACAAACTTTACAATGTCGGCATATCAACTATTTATATTCCTTTAAACATACATCAGCTAGAATCTTGTGTTATAGTTTCATTTATTACAGCTTTTACTAGATATATGTAATCTATTATCTAATGACATATATATGTTTATATGTATACAATGCCGTAAGAAACTAAAAAAAATATCTTATTAATGTTCAGGGTTCATACATATGTACTTCCAATCTATTAACTACAAAGCAAACGCACAGTCTATTTAACAGTAAATATATATACCATATCATTTACATTGTTTAAATACTATTGACTGTGGGTAGCAAAAAATTATGTAATAAGTACGCTAATCACTTATATAATGATATAGTAAAAGAAGAAATTATGTCCACAGACAATCAGCAATATTTATAACTATAAATATACCTTATACTGCTGCTGCCTGACCATACAAAGAAGATTTCTAGCAAGCAAGTTTCCTGACTGGATGTAATAATCTACAAGTCCATTTAACAGCCATGGTTCTGTTATTGATCCCAGATTGTCCCGCACAAGAGCAACGGTTTCATCCAAAACACTTAAATCAGAGGATTCCAGAAGTTGAAAAATTTCAGCCATATCAAGATGACCACCACTACCAACCGCAAGGCTGGCTGATGTGTTTGCCATTGCGACCAACTTTTCAATTTCCTAATATAGTTTAATCTTATCTCACAAACTAAAAAACTTGAATATGAAATGTATCATTAAACCAGCATTACCTTCCTCGACTAATACATTCATGCTAATTCTAACATCAATACAACAAAATTCGCTTAATATATGCACTTCCAGTCCCGGCTGATTTTTGATTTAGAGAGTGACAGATTTATAAACTGAAAATGCCAAAAATGCATTTAGCATTGCAGTTTCAAAATCTTAGCTAGGGGCGGCATTGTGAACATTTTCTCGAAGATAAGAATTGAGAGCATGACTTAACGTTTTAATCTTAAGTGAGTTACGCAAGGTAGTTCTTAAGAAAAGTTGTTATTTCCAATGAAGCAAAAAATAAAAGTGTATAAAAAAGTGGTGAATTGCACAAAGAGACGTTTAAACAAAAAAAAATTGTACGATAAATTGTCATTGCTATTTTGCCCACAGTTTCAATTGTTATGTTGTCGTTTTTTTTCGGAAAGCGAAGCAAAACTTTGCTTATTACCGATTGTGACATATTCACCTTGCCCTTGGCCCAACTGGAAAGTTTGGCAATTTTCTACAAGAAATCGTCCATGCAAACATGTAAATATTGGCGTGAGGGTGTACACTGAAATCTCCATTCTTTGCTTATTTATTATAAATTTGCATTCAAACAACCAGTTTTTCTTTGTTTATTTATTACAAATCGGCGTGATGAGTAAAATATTTCGCATGAAAGTTGTTGAGTCTCGTGCATGCAGGTGCCACACTTTCCAATATGGGTCCTTGGCGAAGTTCTGAAAACTACCAAATGCTAACACCATTAGCGACATAAGCTAAGTGCTTGTTCCTAAACAGGCAAACCTCTTGTGTTATTAGGTATTTCTGCTTTAAATCATCATTTAGTAAATTTGTTCAGCCTTTCATATTTTTTTCGTAAGATTGTAAACCAACGTATGGTGCTCTTGCAGATGTAAAATTACAATTATGTTCACAAGGCTTTGTCGCGTACAATTAAGATTACCAGACATTGGTCAGTTATTGTCTTCACATTATGCTCAAGTGTAATCAGAATGAAAAAGTCATAACTATTACCAGCCACTAAATTGCATTTTACTCCTGAGTTCCGAGAAACACTTCAGAATAGCTCGGAAGGAATTTACTAGTAAAAGCATAACTTATAAGCACTTAAATTCTTACGAAGCGTTTTTGTATTGATGCCCAATAAGACCTAGAAGTCAGGATCTACCGGAGGTACTACCGTAGCTTTGCTGTTTACTTTTTGAATTTATTCAAAGCCCCATATACCATAGTGGAAAGTGTGGTACTTGCATGCATTAGGTTCATCAAAGTGCAAGCCAAACTTTTTTATCTTCACGCTGATTTATAATAAATAAATAAAGAATTGAGCCTTCAGCAAATCAGCCATCACGCAAACACTTGCATCTTAGCACACATTATGAGTTATCATTGAAAAAGGTCCTACTTTCCAGTGGGAAAACAGACTAAGGCAATGAACTCGTCACTCTTGGATGTTGACAATTAAAATCTCGTAATAATGAACATATAATTATATAAAAGTGTTTTACTTGCCTCATCATAGTAAAATTAATCGATTATTAAATATCTACAATCTGGATCGGGGCGGTAAAGGTAAACTAGACCTAGGCTACATCGAACATGTAATTGAAAGGTAATAGGCACAAATTTTAACCTAGCGAGCCTATAGCAATGACGTGCGTGAGGCACTATTTTTTTCAGCGTTATGTTTGCAATAATGTTCTTACAATAACAAACAGAAACAATATCCTACTGGTCAAAATAAAAATTTGCAGCATGTTTTCACATTTACTTGTGAATAAACCTAATGTACATAGTCTTTCATCTTTTGTATGAAAACCTCCATGAACTTTTTTCACTCTTTATTTTGCCTTAACACTTGAAGTATCTCCATTTCAATGGCGATTATTACCTGTCACGGCAGGTCATATGTCGACGCAACTGCATTGGGTCCGACGCTGAAGTAATGTTTGTCTGGCAGTTGATTTGCACAAACATGTTATTTAGTTTACGTTTAGTTTATTATTCCTGTCAAATCAAGTTGTTTAAAATCACCACTACGCATGCGTAATTCTGTAGTTGTTTACAGCAGGCACTCAGGTAAAGGGAAAAAGTGACATAGCTTAAAATGTGCATGAAAATACTATAGGCAGTTAGGTTATGAAAATGGGTACATGCATAAAGTCGGTTTAAACTATTTAGGGTTTAACTGCAGTTAGATTTAAATTAGAAGGAAGATTTAGGTTATCATGAAAATAACATAAGATTTTTCTGGGTGAAATAGGCCTAGTAACTGCCAAACAAATACATCACATTCTGCAATGCGCGTATATCCAATGTTTAGTTTAAATGTGTTTTTGTGTGTATAGTATAAACTATATACACTCACCACTTACTTACAAACTGCCTCAAATCAGGAACAATCATCAATGCATCATGCGACCTGGTGAATTCCCTCATTTGTAACCGATTGCATAGAAATATTTCGATTTGATTAAACCGTAGAGTGAGAATAGTGGACAATATTCTTTATAACCAAATCGACAAACTTATTTGGAGTTAATTACACGTTTTCCTCATTTTATAACCGTTTTTTTAATTTTATTTATAATTGCTTAATCACGGCATATGAGAAAGACAGTTATGATAAAAAGTAATCGTCAATGAAGACAAATAATAATAATAATAGGGAGTAACTGCTTGCTTAGAGGTGCTATTAACACAGCCACTCATCAAATAGGCGGTTTCTTTTTATGTTACTTTGATGCAAGCAAAAAAGTTTACTTTAGCGGCATAAATTATATATAATAATGGCTCAATATAGTTTTTGGTGTTAACGCCACACAATCCTGTCAAATGTTCAACCTTACCTTAAAACTCCCGCGACTACGACAGCATTCCCAGCTAATCATTATTTAAATTACTTTACAGGTGCATGTACGGGACATGTACGAGACAGGTTTAAATTATACGCACTTAATTTTTTATTTTAATTCTTTGTTTTCTGTAAAGTTTTGAATGATTGTTTTACTTTGTTGACGATATCTTTTTGCTGAAAAACACGTATAGTGACGTAATCTTTCCGGACCCAGTTTATGCGGATTTCTTCGATCAGTCTACATTAAAAATGATTCATACTAATCTAAATACTTTTTTTGTTAAGCCTATTTTTATGACTTTTGGCTTTTGTCATCATCATATCTTGGTTATAATTTATTGGTGCAACTTTTCACTTTATTTTTTTTGCACTATTCTCGCATTTTTAACCCTTTGGTATGGTATGTTAATCTTTATCCTCGGACTGAGAAAAGTAACATGGTATCACCATGCTACTTCTCATATTTCTTTCTGAAACAATTAAAAATTAGAGGTTCTTTTCGCAAAGCTATTTCTTAAAAGACTATTGCAGCAGGCTATCTAACATTTACTGCAACTTGAACCAGAGTCCATTCGATTATTTACTCTGAGTCTGAAGGTATTTAATTTATGTCTGAAACAAGTAAGTATAAATGCTACCGTATAATAAATCGAATTCCTGCATTTGTAGTCTTAATTAAAACCACAACAAATGTGCAATAAGACAATATGTCTTTAAAACACCCAACCTTTGATTTATAATTGTTCAATAGCAATTTTCCTAAGTACTTTTATTTAAATTTTTGATTTATGAAAAGTTAAAGTTATTTCTTGTTGTCAATTAAAGGAAGGAAAAAGCAGTTTGCCAAAATGTGTTATCTTATAACAAATGGGTATTATTAAGTTTGCCACTTGCCAGATCACTTAAAAGTTTTTCCAGGATGTTTTGACGTTTAACACAGTGGTGGGATTCAAATATTTTAACATCCGGTTCTCTCACTAGCAGCATGCCATTCTGACCCGGGGCCGACATACATATAGGCCTATACATACGCTTGTTAAAAACCGGTTCGCCGAGGTCATTAAAATTCCTAGAACCGGCTGAATCCCACCAAAGGCCCAATAAATACTGATTTCACACTAACTGCAAACTATAAATAATATTCAAAATTGAATATAGTAGTGCGGGGAAAAGCTTCGAACAAAAAATTAATAGCAATTCAATTGGCAATCAACCGTATTTACTGAAAGCCCAAGTTTCTATGGACTTAGGTTTGGAAGTGGTGGCCCGAGGCTAGGTAGGCCTATATGCCACTTGAGTTTGGGGGCCGCAAAATTGCGAAAGACGTAGTAAATTTATCCTAGGAAGGTTCACAGGCATGCTCCCCCGGAAAATTTTCAATTAGCTTGGTCTGAAGTAGATAAAATCTTGCTTTTCCACGATACACACGGGTGTTTATGCCTTGTACAGATTGCTTCGTTAAATGTGAGCTTTTACACCAAAGTCGCTAAGTGTTGTTTTTTAGAGAAACTTGTAAAAGTACAAAAAATACGAAAAACTGCTGCTTATGGCAGGTTTTATACTTTTTGTTCATTTATAATAACATAAAATATTTTTATAATTAACACATAGGACATCTTTTATATGAATTGTTCAAGGACAATGGCAAGGATCAAGGACATGGTCACTTTTGATGCCGAATTCAAGAAGTTTCCTTGGCGTTCAAGGACGTTTGGCAACCCTAGGTGTTATACTGTATATAGATTATTAAACGCAGCGAAAAAATTACAAAAAGCTAATTGTAACCCTTGAAAAATATTATTATTTCCGTTTTGGGGGGCTTACCCTGTATTGAGTGTTCCATATCCATAGTTTTGAAACTAAGCACTACAAAAATTGTTTGTTGGTGAGGAAGTTTCACGTTTGTTTTTTGTATAGGCTAATTGTTCTGTATGTATTACTTTTGTACATGTCTTGTTTTTTGTCCTTAATATAGTACCGGACTGTCTAGTTTTAATTAATTACATTCAAAAGCTTTAGAAGAACTTTGCTTGGACAAATTCACGGTAATATGTTATCCGAAATTTTTAGTAAAGGAGAGTTGACTAAACAAGATGTCACTGTGTTATTCAGGATCTGAAGTCAGAAAAGGAGATGAAGATAATTGTGGCTGGGTACTCAAAAACTGGCACAACGTCAATGGTCGCAGCTTTGAGCGACCTTGATTACAAAGTTTATGACTTCCTTGATCATTTTTGGTATCATGGGAATGACTGGATAAGAATACTTTCAAAGGGATCAGCAGACAAAGATTTTCACGAAATGTATTAAGATATAGATGCAATTGCAGACTCACCAGTTTATCTTTATTGGGAAGAGATTCTAAAAGCTTTTCCAGAAGCAAAAGTAAGTCATGAAGCCTTTTTTTCTGGTAGTACTTTTCATATCAACATTTAAAGTCTGTCAATAAATTGGTTTAAATTTACATTACCCTTGCATCATTATATCAGACTTTTTCTATGTATACGTCACTGTTTTACTAAAAAAAAGTGTATGTTTGAAACTTTTTTTTGTTATTCTTAACTTAACATAGTAACTTAAATCTATGTTCTGATCTAAATTTAGTTTAACCTTATTTCAGTGGTTTTTAAAGTTATTTGTTCAACACACACTAAGCCAAATAATTTTCATGCCAGGCACACTTTATCGATCTCGTCATTTGTTTCCATTTTGATGAAAGCAGTAGTAAGCATGATTATGTTTGAAAACACCTTCGATTGTTAGCTTATAGGTAATATATTCGAGTTTACAAATTTATTGCAAATGTATACATTGTAATCAAAAAGTCCACATCTGTATGATGACATCTCAATTTACTACCATACAACTCTTTAACTAGCCTAGGAAATAGGAATAGTTAAGATTTTCTGCCAATGATCAATTCAGAAGTATTATGTTGTAGTGGCCTGGGAGCCACTTTCAATACCAATATATCATTCGTGGGAAAGTATTCGCCAGTTGTTTATTGAAATGTTGTTTGTTGATGAAACTGCAATTGTCGCTTAATATTTGGACACTTTCTCTGAATAACTTTATGTGAAAGCGCCGTTTAGTACGTTACCAGGTGATTTCATAACATCCGAGTTTTAACTGAAAATAATCCCCAACCCTTATTTTATCGTTCGCGCATTCTGAAATATTTGTGTATATTGTGTTTCCGCTCACATCGCTCCGCTTTATAAACTCGAGCTGATGCGCGAGTAACCGCGCAGACAGAGATACTGAATCGTACGAACGTATTACGTTAGTCGTGTTAATTGTAACTCGTTAGACTTGTTTTAAATGGTGAATGATAAGTTTGTGATTGTGTCATATTCGGAACCTGTACAGTTCCTACAATAAAGGACCGTTTGTGATAAACTATATCTGTAATATCGTAAGAGCTTTCGGCTAGTAAAACGTTAGGTTAGAGAATTCTAACCGCACGCAACCACGGAGTCAGATCATTAATTCGGCAGGTAAATTAAGACCGAATAATATAAGTTAAGACTGATAAACAGTGCAAGACCGCTGCAATGTCACACTAAAAATATAAAACTTACTTGAGAGTACCTTTACTACCAATTTAAAAAAATTACCTCATATATGGTAGTTATTGGTATAAGGTAACTTGGTCATGGGATACCTGATTGGCAGCTTTACCAGTTTGTGCTGACTAGTGTTTGGGAAGCCCTGTCCTAGACATCTAAAATCAACATTTTACACATTCCTTTTCCTAACCTAACTGCCTATCTTTAACTATAGGCTGCATGCTTACAGTGATATAGCCGGTTTCTTATATGCACGTAACCTGCAGAGTATGGTATATAATACTTCATGAAGTACTTTGTAGTCTGGATTGATCTGCATCAAATCAATGATAAGTTTTGTAGGTATGCAATAAGTCGATGTCTTATCATAATACGAGTACGTTAACCCTATCCAAACCGGGTGCGCGACATTACTATTTTAACTAGGTGTGGCCGACACTGTACACACATTTTCAATCATTAATTACTCGAAAACTATACCCCGTAAACTGATCAGATTTTTACAGGTTAATAGCAAAAATAGCTGGCTTCCTATATATATCATAATTGTAAAACTAAAGAAAGTGCATTTAGTGTAAATTAAGTATTTCTATAAGCGATACATTTCTAGAAGTTTTTCTTGTTACGCTGCGACCCCGCTGTGCGGAAAACCAGCTGACCGCGAGAAGAGAACACAAGAGAACAGTTAGTCAAGTTAGTTGTGCGTGAATGATTCAACAAAAATGATACACTTAAATGCGGAGAGAGAGCAAAATTATGAAAATATGATAATATTTCAAAAATTAAAAAATCAAACTTTATAAAACAAACATAGACAGATAGCTGAACATTTTTAGGAAAAGTCACCAAATTTCAAATTTCTACAGCAAACAATGCAACTGTACGCCACGTTTTGCTGTGACTGTGTGCAGGAGAGGCCACAACTAGTGTAAATAGGGTTAATATCATGCCATGACAACTGTTCCCGACCTTTAACAGATTATACTCACCACGAGAGATGAAGATAAGTTTCTGCAGAGTATGGTGAAGCAAACCAAAGAGCTGAAGAAGAACTTAATGTATCAATTAATTCAAGTCCTTTCACCAACCGGGAGAAGATATTTTCGCTTCTTTCAGCTTATATGTGAGGCGGAGATTTATTCTTTTGACAAAAATACAATGTTAAATTTAATACTGTGTGATATAACTGCTGTAAAGGTTTGACATATGTATATATATATATATATATTTCTTATAGTGTGTTCTGCTGGAATACTGATGTGCAATCCTTTCGATTTTTCTTATGTTCAAAATGAAACAAGATTACGAAAATCATTCCGCCAGCATCAAACTTACTGCATGCAGGTTGGTAACTAAATAAAAACTATAAAATGTTTGTCTTATTCAAACATCTACTTTATATCTGCTTAATATGAATTGAAATTGAATACCATATTGAGAGGAATACTGTACAAAGACACTTGCTGTCTAACAGAAAACATGATGTAAATAAAACCTCAGACTTTTTGGACCTACAAAGGGGCAATTTGAACCTAAAAATGTACTAATTATCGTATTAACTTCAAAGATTTTCATCTAAATTTCCTGAAAGATGTCAAACTTTTACTGACAATGAAAACTTGACGTGTCAGTAGTTCTGACATCACAAGGGCACCCAACAATTGTATCACCGAAAGGTTGCAGCATTTGCAAAGTTCCAACGGTTGCAAAAAGGACTTCAAGTGGCTTTTTTTAACATTGAGCGAAACGTACTGTCATTGTGATTTGAATGAAAACAGACACAAATATCTCATTGAAATGAAGAATAATATGTTTTTTTGTCTTCGCCAAATTTTTAGATCTGCTTTCAGTTGAGGTGTGTCACGAGTGAACAATAGGTTGCGGAGCACTGCCATAGCATACAAAAAGGCAGGGTGTATAGCGTTATGTTAGAAAACAAGTACTTCTGTGACATATGGTACTGCAACTCTTTTGTGAAATAGCTTTATTTTTAAGAGCATAAATAGATTACGAAAAATATTTTTAAAACCTTCATAGAAACACAGTTAGTGTGCTACGCCATACAATTATCAGAAACACTGCCATGAATGTTTCAGAAAAATTGTTTTCAACGTTTACCGTATACAAATTTTTAAGCTTAAATAGTTTTTTGGCTTTATTCTTCTTGCTCCAAGCCAACACTGTTTAGCAATAATATGACTATTGGTTGCAATTAAAATCATCCATTACATAAATGTGTGAGATTACTGACTAATCTTGATTACAATCTGATTGCTTTGGAAAATATGTTGCATTTACTTACTCAACTAATAGTGATAAAAGCAAACTATTCTCAAATAATAACAATTATTGCAAATATATTACTTTATTATCAATGACTCACTTAGTTCCGTTTTTAAAAATTGTCATTCAAAATGTCAGACGCAAATGCTGCAATTTGTAGAATGCGCCCAAGGATAAACTGCTAGTCTACGATATCAAGGATGGTTGGGAACCATTATGCAGATTTCTTGGGAAAGATGTTCCGGATAAACCATTTCCTCATGAGAACGCTGGAGGAGTAATTATGAACAGATGGATGAAAGTTCACCCTGCTCTAATAAGAATGCAGAGAGAATTTGCGGTTTGTTTAGCCACCCTAGTTGCTCTCGGAGCTTTTGGAATATACAAACTACATAGCAGCCGTATTGTTAAAATCGGTTTGTTCACTTTTCGTTTTATGGAGAGATTTAAG
The DNA here is from genome assembly GCF_947623445.1 of Clavelina lepadiformis. Classification (NCBI taxonomy): domain Eukaryota; kingdom Metazoa; phylum Chordata; class Ascidiacea; order Aplousobranchia; family Clavelinidae; genus Clavelina; species Clavelina lepadiformis. The sequence goes on along the minus strand of NC_135244.1, from coordinate 4,460,312 downwards.
AGAGTATAGTTGAGATCACTATAGGATTAACATGGATTGCACTTAAACACACTAATTATGTTTTGTAGTAATGTTGTAGCATTTGTGTTTTAATGGATGGATTACAGTAATTGCATATTACTTTAATTATTGTACCGCATTGTTAAATAATGTAGAATTATTTATGTTTTTTGGATTTTTCTGTAAAAGTGTGCATTTTTCCATACGTGATGTTTGACGCCGTATCAATGTAGTTTGTTATCTCATTTGGTTGTTACTTTGGTCTCACAGCATTAGATCAAAAAAGTTATATTGTTTTCAACGGGACGCCATCTTGAAGACCAATATATAAAAGTTAAACTTTACTGCTGTAGTAGTTTCATTTTTAGCAATTCAATTCAACATTAAAGGATTTGATTTTATTCATACATAGATTTGGACTAATACTTTGCTGACTTATTTGTAATTTTGGTTTATGGTGTACGGTGTATAGGCCTATATATGTTTTGGTTTCTAGAAAGATGTGTGAGGCATCTCCCCAAAAGTTACTGTAACTAAATATCTTGAAACAGAAAGTTCGAGGAAAAACTAGGCAGCAAAGCGTTTATTCAAAAATATAAAACTAAACAGAAACAAACTTTTATCGCCGAACTCTATGACGAAAATTTTCTCTCAAACCCAAAAGAAATGACTGAAATTGCCCATTCTTTCTACGAAAAACTGTACCAAAAAACAGACACGAACGAAGATACGCAATATGCTTTTTTAAAAGAAACTACCCGAAAAATAAAAGCGGAAGATAACGAAAATCTAGAAAAACCAATATCCATCGAAGAAATTGAAATTGCAGTAAAGGCAATGAAAAACGGGAAATCACCCGGTCCTGACCGCTTATCAACAGAGTTTTATAAAGAGTGTTGGCCACTGATGAGAAACGAAATACGACAGCTCATACAATACTGGTTTGACCAAAAAGTAATCCCCAGGGAGATAAAAAAAAAAGGTATCATAACTCTTGTCCACAAAAAAGGGGATGACGCAGATTTAAAAACTACAGGCCGATAACCCTGCTGAATGTAGAGTACAAAATATATACCAAAGTTCTAACAAACAGACTAAAAGAAATTCTGCCAAAATTGATCGGGGAATCCCAATTCGCAACAGCAGGAAAAACGATAAGCGAAGGCACCACCCTTTTAAGAGACTTATTCGAACAGAGCTCGAAGAAAGGGCTCGAGGCGTTTTTATCTCACTCGATTTCGAAAAAGCGTTTGACACAATAGAAAAATATTGGTTAAACAAAACTTAGTGCGCACTGAATCTGTCTACCAACATCAGGTAAATCATCGAAAATCTTTACGAAGACAGTGCCGCCGAAATTGTGGTAAATAGCCACCGTTCTGCGGAAATTAAAGTAGAAAGAGGCTTAAGACAAGGAGACACACTAAGCTTTCTTTTATTTCTTATCGTAACCGAACCTTTCTCCGAAAAACTACGTCAAACCACAGATATAAAAGGACTCCAATTAAGCGGGAGAAGAGAAATTAAGAACGTGAGTTACGCAGACGATGTGACCCTGACACTGAGAAACATTGCCTCGGTTGACAAGCCACTAGCCCTCGTCGACCATTTTAAACCCACTTCGGGACTGAAACTAAATATAAAAAAGACCCAAGGTCTACTCCCAGACATAAAATGGAGCAAACAGAACTAAACCTGTTAGGTACAACCATCGGCAACATAAATCTAAACCGTTATTGGCTGGAAACACAAAAAAGTGGAAAACAAAATAAAAGAAATCAAAAAAACGTATGCCACACTCGACGCCAAAGAAATCTTAATCAAATCGAAGCTATTAGCAATCAGCAACAATGCGGCGGAAACGTACCCTGCCCCTGCGAACAAAATCAATTTAATAAATGAAAAAGTAAAAAACTACGCAGTAGGGAAAACCTCTTACGCAAATATAAAAACCCTCCAGTTCTCAAAACTTGACGGCGGCCTAAACCTCCCAAATTTTGAAATCTATGCGGATCTAACATATCTGAAATCTGTCCGAAAATACTGCATTGCAAGAGTTTTAAACGAGCCCCTCAACGTTCATAATAGTTATATTGAATATCAGATTGACCATGCGATTGCCCTTACCTTAGAAGTTGTACATCTGAACAACCTTCCTCACACCGACACCCGATCCCCATATTATGAAAAAATATTTGAAATTATTAAAAAATACTACTTAACGAAAACTGACCTCATTGGTGTGAAGTTAAAGAAAACCTACGAACGGATAATAAACAAAATAAGAATCCAATCCGGAACCACTCAAGTAGACCGAAAAAAATGGGAAAGAATCCACTCCGTTGATCTTCCAAGCTACCTATGGACTTTTAACTTTACGTTTGCAAGAAATTTGCTACCTTTCAACACCGACTTAACCGTATACGCACCAACAACAAAGAATAGCTGCCGTTTTTATAAAATTGGACCAGATTCCGCCCATCATCTATTTTACAAATGCCCCCAAACCCAGATCCAATTGAAAGGAATAATAAAACTCGCCGTAAAAACTTTAAACCTAAATAAAGAAAATGTCGAGGATCTTTGAGCCCTAAAGTAAGACTCGGGACTTGAGTCGAACACCGACAAAGTCCTCACTATCTTAATCAAAACGACGAATCACCACATATGGAAAACCAGGCTCAAATGTGTTATTGAAAATCAACAGTTCTCCTTGGAAAATTTATCGAACAGTTTTCATAGAACCTATAAATATGGAATCTCCACACTACGTAAAACCAATCCAGACTTTTTAAATAACTTTACCATACCCCTTGACCGTACCTCTAATACAGGGGTTCCCAACCTTTTTATGTTCTCGTACCACTTAGCCACCACGGATTGTCAACACGTACCACTATTTTCAAAACAACTAATTTGATCCAATATTCGCACAGCAGCATTGTATTAATAACAATGACAGCAGGGAGCAAGATCGACAAAAGTAGCTTACTGAGTGCAGAGAATTTAGTACGAAAAGAAATAAAAGTGTTGTTCGCATATTTTAGCAACTCAAAATTAAATTGTTATACTACTATACTGTATATCGCATGCAACGGAGAGCTGCTCGCGTACCACCTGAAAAGCTCCCGCGTACCACTAGTGGTACGCGTACCACCGGTTGGGAACCCCTGCTCTAATAAGTGTACCGTCTGTAAGTTTCGCCTGTTATATGTGATTTGAAATACACGTCTATACTTACTGTTGAAAGTAGAAGGAAAAGTTATCACGACTCTGTCTAATATTATTTTTTCGTTGTTTGTTTTTTATTACATGCTTGCGCCTGCTAACGGAGAAATATATTGTCACTATTCGTTGTATGTTGAATACACTTTATGTCCATTTATTCCATCATATAAGTACAACAAAAATATGATTAATTTAATTTAAATATTCTTTTTATTCGCTTGCAAAATTATTTAATTGTGAATAAAAGCAAAAACGTAAAACTACCCCTTACCGGCGGGTAACGGGAATCCTAAGGCCCCAGCTCTATATTAGTTGCAGGTCATAAAAATACCTCGAAGTATTTAACAACACATATAGCCCAACTTTACATTAGCTACTGAGTGTACATTGCTACAACTAAATACAAACTTTTTAAAATTAGTTACCGTAATTTATTGCGCGTCACACTATGGAACTACAGGATAGAGCTAAAAAGTTAATGTCTTCCGGTATTGTGCAAGATTCTATCCTGGTGATGTACAGCATATGGTTCGAGAAAAATCTATGTTATACTAGATATAGTAGGAACATATGTTGGACATCAACTACTGTTACGCTAAAAAATTGGCAGCAATGTTACTCTTAAAGAAAAAAGAAACGTCAAAAGTTCAGGTAGCAATAAGGAAACGAACCTTAAACTTCAAGTAATCACCTTTTGTGTTTGAAACAATGAAGAAATTAGATGTGTAGTTGAGGAAATCTGCAAAATTGTATCGATGTGTGTCTGTCGGTATGGTACCATTGCCTTGGTAAGTTTCATTTGTTGTATGACTTAGTTTACTGTTCAATGCCAGTTTATCAGTCGGATATTTAATGTATTATTTTCAAAAGATACGTTCCTTCTGTTGGCATTTAATTTTCACGCTGAAATTCCTTCCAATATTTGGTATAGTTTTAAGTTACTCCAAAGTTGTTATAACATTAATACATTAAGAGCATAGTCACCATTATCTGTGATTCGTCGAAACGCTTGAAAGACTTTTCGGTTTTCTTGTAAACCTCGCGCAAAATTATAATGCCGGATTACAGCAGACACGCTGTGACTTTTTGTTGTAAAAAGCGTCAAACGGAAATGACGAAAAACCGTTGATTCTTTCAACTAGTAGCCTGTCGCGGAACCGCTCTAAATACAGCTAGAAGACTAAGAGAACAACTAAGAGAGCTAAAAAGGCTAAGAGAACTGAAAGTACATATACTGCATCCTATTATTGTTGCTCGGTTTTTGCGACATGTTTTCTGTTTAGGCTACAAGGAACTTTTGCAAAATCAGTTGAAATGTAATATCGTTATTATTGTACTACGATCAAATATTTTTCTATTTATAGTGTATTAAGAAACTCGTATGATAATTACCTGAGCAAGCATGTTACAACCCACAACCCGATGGCCAAATAGCCCTAATTTAAAATAGAATTAAAGCCATTTAACCAAAGTAGCTAATTGAAAAGCAAACCATATTTTTAAACCGTAATTATTATATGTATCATACCCACTATATTTTATGGATCTTTCTGCTTAGAAAAATCGGTTTAGTTTAGACCACCAGCAATTTATGGAAAGGCGGTTACAGACTCACAGCATAACTGTAATCGCGCAACATGCGACACTGTCAGATTGTAAACTTTGGAATCTAACTAACAGTACAAGTCAGATGCATGGAAAATTGAGCTTGAGAAATCTGACGGACGGATATTTCAAACGCAGCAAAACAAGACAGCAGCATACATCTGTTATACATAGATAGAACCATTAATTGCGGCATTATAGACAACGTGCAGTGTATAGCTAGTGTAAGTGTATCGAGATGAAAACCTTACTTTGAAGAGGGACTTACTCGCTACTAAATACAATTTTTCAGCCTATCAGACAAATCTTTCATCCATTATGACATAGGCATACCAGCACGATTGAAATAGCCTTGCATTTGCACGTCAATCCATGCAAACGATTTCCTGTGTGCAGTAGTTGGAAAGCTTATAGTATTGCACTGTACAAGTATACAGCAAAGGTTCCCAACCAAAGAAACGGCATTCGTTAGCAAGGACTTACATTTACGTCATAGATGTGCAAAAAATGTCCCAACGAAACAAATGCCAGCAAAAACTTCAGAAACCTTGGGCATACGAAAATTATTCTAGCCATTTAGGACTTGAAGATAGATTTATATCAGAGAAAAGATTCGAGTTAGGTTTAGGTCACAATATTCAAGTTAGGTTTACAAGAAACCATGAAAACCGCTTCGAAAGTACATTATTTTCCGGTAAAACAAAGACGTTCTATTCTGAAAAGAGCTTTCCAAAAACGCTTTCAACTTGTATTATGACGTCAAATGTCGGTTAACCTATAGGAGTGCTTTTCAACGTGTAAGACTGTAGTAGGACAAGAAGGTGGATGAGACTCCGAACAGGCCTAGGCTATTGGCATTGCATAGGATCTAAGTAAAAGCATAAAAAGGCGAATGGATTGAAAAGGTTGCTATAATAGTTCGGTTTTTAACAAAAACTTACTCCGGCTCAGTACGAACTCGCATTAGACGTCACTCAAAAGGATCTTGCGTTTCTATCTACAACAGCAATATCTATGATTGCACGTAAACAATCGAACCGTGAGAACCGACAAGTTGCTGTAAATTTTATACGTTAATATGAACTTTTATATGTTGTGAAGAATGATTATTCTCAAAATTACGTGACAACCACTTCAATGCTTTTATTTCAGCAGAGCTAAATGACAGGGTAAAATGAAAAGTAGGTGTAACTCTAGAAACGTTGCCGTTTTTCTTTCTTTTTGCTTCGCAATTGTATTAGTTGCTTCATGGACGAAGATGAGCGACGAGACATGGAACCTTCCGACCAATGACGACAATTCTCGTGCGTTAAATTTAAGTTCATTGTCTGTTGTACGGTTCAAATCACGTTTGTGTAGTATTCTGATATCCTTACCACCGTGCGTTTTGTGTAATTAACGTAGTAAATTATTCGATGGATGTTGGATTGATTCATAATTATGAATAATACTTTATAGGTAATAGGCTACAAACATCGGCCAAAATGGCTCTTGCTGAATGCCAAGAAAAAATAAAGCAAACAAGGAAAATAAGTGCAATCTCATCTGCAGGTATAATTGTCTTCATATGTTCTAATTTAATAAACAAATAGTTGAAGGCCTGGTTTGACCAATGCCGATATAAGCACGTTAAACGTCAAACGTCAACTCCGTTTGAATAATTGTATTTACAATTGAAACGTTGTACTTCGAATGTTTGCGGTTAAATGGCCGGAAAGGATCATTTTGTGTTAAATATATGTCTATGTTCTTTATTTCTACACGTGCACAGTTTAGCATTTAGGCCTACGCTTAGAAAGTGAATACTATAACTGTAGCCTACTTTTGGCTTCACAAGATTGTCTGTACGATTTAGTTAATGTAAGTGACGTATCCGGCAAACCGTTTTCGAATTCTCATACTGACCAATCCCGTTGCATCATTTTCATTTTCATCATTTTCAGAAAATTTGTAAATTTCACGTAAGCGTTGCCACTATGGACAATTCTTTATTAAGAAAGAGTAGCCATGACAACAAGCTATAGTAACAAAGCAACTGGCTTTGGATACTATTGCCAAACGGGCGAAACAATATACACAGGCCAGAAATGTATCTGCCTCCACGGCAGGGGTGACGGTACCTATATCCACCGCCAAACGGGCGAAACAATATACACAGGCTGGATTCAACTGTTTCCAAGGTGGTGATGTTAATACAAAAAGAAATGGTAAAACCCGACAACAAAGTATATCCTACTTCACCTGTCAATGCTAACAAAGCGGCTGGAATGAGGAGGATGTGGAACAATGTAATCAGTTAAAGCTTTTTGCTTGCCAACAAAGAAACGAGGATGAGTAAACTCACGACAAGGTAGCTAGCCTATTGAAAAACTTTGCTAAACCAACTATGTAAAATCCACCGGTCGTTAGCGGCAATTGGACGCTAGGCGGACCGGACCTATGTCAACACGATTTCTTTCACCACTATTTGCTTCCTGAATTTGACTGTTATCTTTGCTGTAACAAGCCGATTGAAAAAAAGGGTGATGTATTTTCCACGGTCAAAGAAATACTGACAAACCAAGAACAGTTTTTAAATACTGGCTTCCCCAGCAGTAACAGAAGGCAACAGGCCCAGATCAAGTTTGGCAACAAAACTGAGCAATTATATTTGCGTCATTAATTAATTGGCGGAGGTGACGCACGCGCGGCGCCTTCGAAGGGAAGTTACCGAAAACAAATCAAAAAGCGCAGAACACATACATAGTGCACACGAGAACGTGGCGGGTTGAATCTTACAGTAATTGCGCAACATGTAACCCTGTCGGATTGCAAACTTTAAAATCTAAATCACAGTATAAGTCATATGCATAGAAAATTGTGTTTGAGAAATTTGACGGACGGATATTTCAATAGCAGAGCAGCCAGACCGCAGCATACAGCAGCTGTTATTTATAGATAAAACTATTAATTATTTATTGCATTATAGATATACCATAAACAACCCGTTCTCGAATTCTTATACTGACCAATCCCGTTGCATTGTAATGCGCCTTATGACTTATGGGCGTTGACGTGATTGCCTTTGTGGTATCTTGAATTTTTGGTTTTCTATCCGTTTGCCAAGTCCGTATTTTCGAAATGGCAGCTATAACTAACCACCGAGGTCAATTAACTAAACAACGCACAAACTCTATTGGGTGAAATCTGACTTGAACACTAATTAATTGGGTAATTGGCGTGCATCTTTCCAAGGCCAACTAAACAACGGCACGGTAAAACGTTGTAGCAAAAGCGATTATATACAGTATGTTTCAAGTATGACAAGTTAATTCTCATGCTAAGCAAAAATGCAGCACCGTTACACGTGCAATCGTGCACTAGAGCTGACATTGTTCCACGGCCTTGTCTGCAACCTTGCTGGCACGCGAAACCAGCTGGGCTACAGCGCTTTCGAGCTACTTTCTCGCTTGCCGGCGAATGAAGCCACTCCTATGCTAATGTCACAAATTTCAACAAATGAAACTTACCAAGGCAATGGTACCATACCGTCAGACACACATCGATACAATTTTGCAAATTTCCTCAACTATATATCTAATTTCTTCATTGTTTCAAACACAAAAGGAGATTACTTGAAGTTTAAGGTTCATTACCTTATTGCTTAAACGGAACATTTTTACTTCCCTCACTTTTCTCTTTCCTTTAAGAGTAACTTTGTTGCCAATATTTTTAACGTATCAGCTGTTCAGATGGGCAGTCGGTACTTTGAAAGTACCGTCGGTAACTGTACCGGTACTTGGCAAAAAATGTACCGACGGTTCCGATATTCGGTTTTATTTTAAAAAAGTAGTTCGGTACTTAATGTGTAAAAGATGCTGCTGCAAATGCACTGTTTGCCGCTATTATGCCCCCGGTAAAGGTTACTCCAGGTCAAAACAAATGTGACGTTAATCGCTTGCAATTTTGCTTGACATTTCTAGATTAAAAAGATCAACAATTGCTAAAATTAGTATTAAAGATTAATCAATATGTATTTTTGAAAACATATTTGTTAAAATTTTGAAATTATCACGTGAAAAGTACCGAATACCGGGACCGACTGAAATTTCTTGAAAAAAGTAATTTTGTACAGAGATTCGGTACTTTTTCTCAAAAGTACCGGAGGTACCGGTATCGGTACAGAAAAAGTACCGCGGTACAGTAATTCGGTATTATAGTACAGCGGTACAGCCAACCTATGCAGCTGTTGATGTCCAACATATCTTCCTACTATATCTAGTCTTTTAGCATAGATTTAAATGCATAAATTTCAACATAACTGCTAAATCTGGTTACAGTGTCGTAGTGTTGTTGTAAAAACGTAAAATGTAAAAGGGCAAGTATAACTGGATAAACTCCTAACCTACATCGTGTATAGTAGCCTACTAACGGTGGAAATAAAAACAAGACTTTAAGTGCTTATCGCAATTCAAATTGCTTTTATTTCATCCTATGATGTGACCCAACGTTCAAACCTTGGTATTAATCCATGCTTAGCAGTATAACGGAAGACGAAAGAGTGGGAAATGGGACTTGTCACAGCATCCTTCGGCCCTGCAACCCGCACATATATTCGTATATCATAATTGAAACCTACGTTTCAGATTTCCTTTATGTAGAAGAATTACTAAAAATGTAATTACTCGAAAGTCGCCGCATAGAGATACCTGAAATCTAAACTAGACTTGCCTGAGACTACTTCATACCGTAATATGACAAAAATCTACTCTCTACTTTCCGTTACATAGACCAAAAATCAGAAATGGATTTTTCGGCCTAAAAACAAACATTTCTCTCTTTTTCAGCCTAATTTCTATCTAAGTTTAGCGCGCGAACTGGAACTTTGAAACGCGGCAACTGCCAGGGGAATTTCCAGGCTAAAAACAACACCAAACATGCTGCGCTCTGATTGGTCTAAACAGTTTTTTTAAAACCTTACGTAAGGCGTTTAACTAAATTAGATAAATCTTATTTTTTAGGCATACACCCCTGAATGTATTTGTTGGTTAGTTAAGGCAATACCGCTAATGATGACTGGCTGACTAAACTGACCAGCTAATCTCAAAGTTTATGTAACGTAAAAGGTGGCGAGGTTGTAGCCTACCTCGCAAAACGAGCATTAAATTTAATTTTGCATGTTTTTTGCAGGTAATGGGCCAAAGGAATTGCCGGAGATTTTAGAACGTAAGTAAATGATGAGATGTGAACGAGAGTTCTGCTTAAACACTTTTTTGTTAAGTTCGAATTTATTTACAGCACGGTTACCCATTGCTGTTGCAGCGGTGCTTATAAGTAGTTTGCGCTATAGGACTTTAGCTAGGTCGTGAAAGCTGCTGTAGCTACTAAGGCCCAAATTAAACTAAAACGTAGAAAAATTGCTATCCTTAAGTTAGGCAAAAGGAAACTTGCTTTCGACTGTATTAACGAATTTCTGATATTATTTTTGCAGCTTTGGCAAACAAGGAGCTGAAACCTCCCGGAGAAGCTTCCCCCGAAGAAGAGCTTGAAAGAATTTGGAATTATATGTACCAGCGACAGGTATGAATGTTAGATAGACATCATTAATGCGCTAAGTTATATTTGATATATTTCATAGTGCTTCGGGAACTTAAAAAGCAGCTGATTTTTATAATTAAAACGACCGTAAGCACAAGGATCAATGTAATGATCAATATAATGATCAATATAGTAATTATTAACGCCCAAAGTTATACTTGGTACTGTATATTTTACTGTGCCTCGTATAAACTCCGACAAAAGTTGATATTTTATCTCGGTATAGGCCTACGAGAAGCACGATATAACTATATGCATAAGGAACGTGACATCTACCTTTCTGTCTTCAGTATCATTGCACTGAGAGCAAATACCTTGGTGGTCAGCCCAGTGGACCTTTCAAAGGAGACGGAGCTTATGATCTTTGTGTAGAAAAGCAATTCTGGCCGCAAGGTGGCGATAAAACAAAATGCTTGGTTTATTCTTTCGGGATTAACAACGATTTTAGTTTTGATGATGAAATGGCAAAACTCGGATGCGAGGTTCACTCATTTGACCCATGTAAGTATAAAACCGGTTTGACTTGCAATAGGTATCGTTATTGATCAGTGTTGTAGGTTAATGGTAGTGTGCAACCATCGTATTTTGTTTTTAAGCGATGATTTCTGAACAGTTTTTGCTTTATACAGCCATGACACTTGCTGACAATTCGGTCACAAACACTGGCGTAATTTTCCACAAAATAGGAATTTCAAACGAAGACAACGACAGCGGATTTAACGGATGGAAAATGAGAACTCTCAGTGAGCAAGAAAGCTAATTTTTCGAATGTTGCCTTAACTTTTTGCCAAAACGTCGTACTCAGAAATGGTTTAACTTAAATGGCACACTAGCGCACACTTGACATAACGTATTCACTTTGACATAACTGTATTGTGAACATATTAATCCAAAGCAATATTTCACAAATTAACCATGCTTTATGTAGATTACCTGCTGAAGATTTGGCGAAACTTAATTTATTTCAATATTTTAAATTTTAGAAACTCTTATCAAAGAACTTGGACACGAAGATAGACATTTGGATTTTCTTAAAGTCGACACGGATAGAGGCGATGGGACGGGATTTGAAGACGTCGTAAGTTTATGACAATCAAGTTTGAAATATGTTAATAAAACTTTTTTACCACCTCTCTATATCTTAGGTGCCTGTTGCGACAATGGCAATTTGTTTTACAATACAATGTTTATCATTCGTATGAATTATTATCCATTTCAGGTAATGCAAGAATTACTTGAGACCGGGCTCTATAAATGTGTTCGCCAGTTTTCGTTTGAATTACACTTGCCTGGACCTCTAACCCAGCCAAGACTTTTAAACCGCTGCAGGCTCCTATATCATGAGATGAGGGCGCTAAACGACGGCGGATGGCGTCTTTACAACACGACTGACAATGTCAGATGGTACAAAGCACAAGTGAACCAGGATTACACACAAAGGAGAAATAAAAACGATATTGTAAAGGGCGGTGGTGCAGTAATTCTATGGGAATCATCATTCGTGAATTTCGAAGTGACTGGTACCTGTAAGGAAGTGCTGTCCCGATAGAAATATTGCGCAAAACTAAAAGCTATTCTTATAATTACAACGAAAAATCTTCATATTTGTTACTAACATAATCTAAAGGTATAACTTTGTTTTACGAAAATGGTTGTTTAGTTGGCTGTTATTTTTGTTGTGCGTACGACAACAAACCATACCATTGCGTCATATGATTTTAGGATATCTCTATAACCAGCGTATGGTCACTAATCATGCAATTATGTTTGGCACTTCCGAACTAACTGCATCATGCTTTGACGTACTGCGTGGTGCTATAAATATTTTGAGCTCATGCTGAAATATATTGTTTTAGCGATGATTGTTAGAGATATAGCGTAATAATTACAGAAATGATTAGTGGACGTCACATACATGTGCTCGGCACTACAGAGTTGTCTTATAGATTAGTTAAAGCCTAACCACATTGGACTACGGTTCTTTCAGCCTGTCGCTGACTCAACCACGAAAACCATATAAAGAGATGTATTGTTTACTAAGTCTTGATTCATATTTGCTTTTTGCCGCAATTGTATGTCTATGCCGTAATGACATGTGTACGGGTTCCCAAAGGGCTCAAATTTGGCATTAGATTTACCTGATACTGGTTTCAACTCTATTAATTACATACCTGCCCATACGGGTACGTTTTGTGGTACCCCAGAGTTGGAACTAAGTTATTATTTCATTAATTACAATCAATCAATATTTTATACGTCAACTCAAATAATTATTTGTCTTAAGCGCAGTCGAGCCAAGTCAAGTTATGAATCGGGCCGTTGTCATGCACACTCTATTGTTCCTTGTCCTATATTTTGCACACGATAAAGTCTTAAATACACGAAATTCTGACAACTTTTTAAAACAAACCCCTTCGTATCGTTGTTAAAGTGAGATTATCAAAGCGAGCTATAACAAAGTTCACGGCAAGCATGAACACTGAGCAGAGACCCGGGAATGTAGTTTATGAAGCGGCCCGAGTCGGACAAAGAATTTCTTTTGGAAATGGTGTTAAATCGAATTAAGGCAACGTCCAAAAATGTTTATAGGCCTAACAGGATTTATAATACGTAGGCCTACCTTCTATGAAATTTGAATTAAGCCAGAGATAAAACTAACGTGTAAATGATTTAAAGGTAACGATATCATGTTGACGAGCAATCACGTTCTTATCATTGTCGTCCTAGTCAGTAGAATTTCAACTGATGAAACATTTAAGCCTGCAGATTAAGTTACTTTTCTTCCTTTTCACGTCAACAACTTAATGATAATATCAAGTTACTAAAACAAAAGAAAGTCCTATAGGCATCGAGGTAGACCCGTTACCACAATGGTATTCAATGAAAAATGTTGTATTGGAATACGTTTTTCCAACCTCTGACAGTGAAAGATAAAACTATACTCGCGTCCATGGTACCTAATAGACCAGTCTAAATCCACAAGCTTATATGTTGAACATAGGCTATTTCGATCGGGTTGGCCTGAATCAGCAGTTTTTGTGAAATGTTTTTAGTCTAAAATGGACAGGAAACCTTGCTATGTGTAGTAAGTTATCGTTTTCAGATTTGATTTGTGCCTGACTAATTGAATTGTTTAGATAGCAATATTTCGAACAAATCTCTTTTTAGGAAATCAAAAGATCGGTTGCACGATGAAGCGAAAAGATAGAAAGAGTTTACGATGCGTGGAATATTTGCAATTAGGATAATCTAACTTCAAGACATGACATTAAAACTAGAATTCATGCAGTCCAATGTAAATCAAGAGGTGTAGCAGCAAGAAAAACTTGAAACAAAGTCAAAACGTTTGTACTATAAAAGTAGAAAAAAGAAAAATTAATGTGACTAACGGATACACTTCCAAGTAATTTCACCACGATTTCCCTACATTTTTTGCTTTGGTGATTTTATGAAAATACCTGATTACTGTTTGATACAAACAAATAAGTTAACTGTAGCTGTAGATTCGTTAGAAGCCTATATGAATAGGCTCATTTTTACAAGCAATATACATTACAGGGTTGGTTCGGCATTACCAGCATTATCCCCATAACATTTCTATATATTAATACAATAAAACTTCATGTGTCTGTTCCAGAAGAGTTGTAAGCGGCACGAGAAAGATGGTGAAAAAATGTAATGTTAAATATGTTTCTCTAATTATTTGCGAATGTTTTGCCATATCTGTTTTTCTGATGTTATACTGGGATCAGATTTACGGGATGTGGAGCTTCTCCAAAACTGACGAGAATTCTTGTAAGTAATTGTTAAACTTTAAGCCTTTTTTGTATATATGAATTGTCTAGAATCTAGATGCACGTGAAACGTAAATACCCATGTATTGACTGTCTACTTCACCAAAACGAACTTCGCTGTCGTATATAGGTCCATATGAAATGTTATCATGATCTGAAGTCTTGAAGCATTATTTTCTGTAGTTATATAGTGGATAGACGATCAACCTATATTTTAACCAAACGGTCGATTACACGTTCTGCATGGTTTAGATAAAGTGCTTCATGAGACTTTACTCAAACAAAAATTACAAGCTGAGAAACTTGCTTTAATTTTCATTAAATGGTACTGTTATCTTAGTATCTGGCAAACGCTGTTAAGCCTTGACGCTGGCACGCACTATCACACGTACATTTTTTCTTGTCATTTGCTTAATGAGATCGTATGTAGAGTGAAATGGATACAAACTAGTAGTACAGTAATGGGCATGAACAAAATGAAATGAATTCATCCTTTTTTGCTGATTTATAGTGGTAGCCTAATAATCATCCTATAATACTGACTTTTATCTACATTATTAACAAAATAAGAAGATTTTTTAATGCGCATGGAGTTGCCGAATATCCTATTGCGTAATATTTACCAAAGTAGCCTACATTTGTAGACATTTGGTCAAGAACTTTGAATTTGGGCAGTTTTACGCGATAGTTTCGGTGCAACTCTAGTAGGCTCTTATTCAAAACAATACTATAAAAGCATCATACAAAGTTTCTCATAAAATTGTTGAGTTTTATCTGTGCAGCTGCCTGTAAGAACAGCAAGAAGCTGGTTCCATCTGCTATGAAACCCATTCCGCCCATTCTAGAACGTAAGTATCGTTACGAAAACACACAGAAGTGTAAGTTACCTTAGTATTTAAGCTCCGATTAAAACTCTAGCACTTACTCACACATAAGGATTTACAAAACGTTTCAAACTTTAAAGAAACTTCAATAAGCATAATATTTTCAGCTTTGGCAAACAAGGAACTGAAACCTCCCGGAAAAGCTTCTCCCGAAGAAGAGCTTGAAAGAATTTGGAATTATATCTACCAACGACAGGTATGAGTAATTATTAGTTTTGATTACTTGATCAATATAGTAATTATTAATGTCCAAAGTTATACACGGTAGTGTAAATTTTACTGTGCCTCGTATAAACTCCGACAAAAGTAGATATTTTATCTTGATATAAGCCGACGAGTAGCGCGATATAACTCTATGCATAAGGTAGGTGATTTCTACCTTTTTGTCTTCAGTATCATTGCACTGAGAGCAAATACCTTGGCGGTCTGACCAGTGGACCTTACATAGGAGACGGAGCTTATGATCTTTGTGTAGAGAAACAGTTCTGGCCGCAAGGTGGCGATAAAGCAAAATGTTTGGTTTATTCTTTCGGGATTAACAACGATTTTAGTTTTGATGATGAAATGGCAAAACTCGGATGCGAGGTGCACTCATTCGACCCCTGTAAGTATAAAACCGGTTTGACTTGCAATAGGTATCGTTATTGATCAGTGTTGTAGGCTAATGGTAGTGTGCAACCATCGTATTTTGTTTTTAAGCGATGATTTCTGAACAGTTTTTGCTTTATACAGCCATGACACTTGCTGACAATTCGGTCACAAACACTGGCGTAATTTTCCACAAAATAGGAATTTCAAACGAAGACAACGACAGCGGATTTAACGGATGGAAAATGAGAACTCTCAGTAAGCATGAAAGCTAATTTTTCGAATATAACTTACCTTGTTGCTGAAAAGTCGTGGATTTGTAGCCATCTCAAAAACGTCGAATCTGATCGTGGCAATAGCCTACAGACATATCAATTTATTTCGCTAATTTCGTTGCAAACATACTAAACATAATCCGAAGTATAATTTTACAAATTAATCCAATTTAATGTAGAGTAGAAGGGGGGAAATTTAAAACGGGTCAATTGTAACAGTTCAAACTTTCTTTGTTTTCATTGAACGTCGAAAATTTAAACAATACAATGATTATTCTGTTTTTCTATAATTTAGAAACTCTTATCAAAGAACTTGAACACGAAGACAGACATTTGAATTTTCTTAAAGTCGACACGGATAAAAGCGATGGAACGGGGTTTGAAGACATCGTAAGTTTGTGACAATTAAGTTTATAATTTTTCACTAAAACTTATCATCAAGCTCACTGTCGTAGATGCCAGTAGCGAAAATAATACTTTATTTATTTCCAATGTAAGCCTACCTACTGTAGGTCATTCATATCAAGTTCCTATCCTTTTCAGGTAATGCAAGAATTACTTGAGACCGGACTCTACAAATGTGTTCGCCAGTTTTCGTTTGAATTACACTTGCCTGGACCATTAACCCAACCAAAACATCTAGAACGCTGCAGACTCTTCTACCGTCAGATGAGGGCGCTAAACGACGGCGGATGGCGTCTTTACAACACGACTGACAATGTCAGATACAAAGCATCAGTGATTAAGGATTACACGCAAAGGAGCAATAAAAAGAAAATTATTAACGAGGCTGGTGCAGTAATTCTATGGGAATCCTCGTTTGTAAATTTTGAAGTGACTGGTACTTGCAAGGAAGCGATGATCCGATAAAAATGAAGCAAAACTGAAGGAACTTGCTATGATTGTCGCAAATATCTCCCAAAATTTGGCTATACTGTTTAGTAATTTAATTTAAACATTTAAGATAGGTCTCTTTGTTTTACAAAAGTTTTTGTTTAAATTCTATTTTTACGACCGACGCTTTATTAGCCTACATTCCTCTATATTTAAAAGTGAAGCAGACAATAGACTAACATTTCTCAACGAAATCTTTTTGCAACCAAAATTGTTTGAAAACAATTCTACACAATGCCTGCAACACAAGAATAGTATAGTACTGTAATCCATTCAAATACTTAAACAGTTATGTTTTTGAGCAAACTATACTTACGATCCATCTATAGGCTATGTTTCTGGCAACACTCATTACGGTCGCGAACCGTGGCTTGAGAAAATCTGAAGTAGCTTGGTTATGTATTTGTAAGTTATACATTTTATTACGAAATCCGAGTCAATTAATTGTATAAATTAAATGCTTGCTTTAATTATTATCACTGTATTTAGTTACCAATCATGTTATTATATTTAGAAATAACTGTCTTTGCAGTAAATGGTGCTATGAACAAATTACTCTGTGTTTATATTGAAATACTTAGCTTTATTAAGAAAAAAACTAAAGAAACTTTGGACATTGTTTGTCATAATTACAATACGATTATTTCAACCACGAGATGTATATATGTAGGCCTACCCATTAAACAATCAAGGCCAAGTTCGATTCAATTAGAATCAAAGTTCTTACATACTTTATAATTTCGTTGAAGCTGTAGTCCTCAACATGGGGGCCATAAACCGAAATTAAGTTCACACCAGGTAGTCTCATTTCTTCTGCTGGTTTAGGGAAATTATCACGAAGCATTGTAACGCTATCATTTGCCATTATCAGTAAAATTTTGTGTCGAACTTGCCCAAAAAATGTCTGCAAGTCCGTAGTAGGCTATATAGTGTAATGATTAATGCAACGCTCCGTATATTGCAACGCTCCTATATCTGTATATTGATCTTCGCCTGCCTTGTCGGTAGTTTTTTTTAAAAAACATTTTCCCGCGCTACTAAGTCTATTGAAAAGGAGCCGTTTTGTTTATCGAGTCTTGATTCGTATTAGCTCCCTTGTATGGTATGATAATAATGTTTCTAGCCGGTATGAGGAAAGTTTTTGCATGACTTACACCCGGCGATAATTCCTCATCGCTCGATTCCTTGAACCGAACTAGCCCTTGTGCAATTTCCGACCGTTACACGTTTTTATGTAGTAATTTTTTATACAGTATTGAACGAATTTAGAACTGTCCACTGAACAGGAACAAGTGCTATATGCTGACCTACTTTGCAAACCATAGAAGATGCTCCAGAAATCCAATCCGTTACCATTTTAGCCTTGTGTGAGCTGTGTGTATTTTTGCTTATGATCCTATTTACGTATGGACTGCAGCAGTGCTACGGAAGTTGTACAGACCAGCGTGAAGTTGTTTATTGTTTCCCTGGTTAATTATTCGTATACATGAATTAAGCAAATTAAGTTATGTGGTTTCTAATTCAGTTACTTGTTTGTAGATCAAATGGTCACATGCTACGTAGTTACTTATTCACGTGTAGCGGCAGTTCGGTACTTCTTGGTCTGTCGCTGGCTGGCGCCCTCAGATTACTCACACGTGGTAATTTTCTCACATCGCGTCCTTTTCTTACTTTTTTATCATAAAGGATTTAATTTACATTATCCTACATTAAGAAGTGTACTATCACTTTGCGGAAACTGGTTTGCAGTATTGAATCAATTCTGTATTACGACCCTCAAAATTAAAAAACTTGATGAGTTAATAGATTTTTGTGTGTGGGCATCCGCAGTCGTTCAAAATTCTATAAAAAGGTCTGTGCTGCTATTGAACAATTCCAATTCGGGCAATACCACGGAAAAAATTCAAAAATACAAATAAAAAAAACTGTGTCAATCGGAACTGCCAAGCGATTATCTCGGTAAACAAACCGGAGCTCGAGCAATGACGGATCACCGGCGAGTTTAAGTCATGCAAAGACTTGTCTCATTACGAAAATAAAGATTATGTCAGGTTACCATATACCTACTCTAGGCCTTCGTAAGTTTAGTTTGTAGCGCTTCGCGCCACATAGCACTGCCTCTTAAAATTTTCCGACTTCTTGGCGCAGTCTTCACATATGATTATTATTATCGGGCCTGCTATACAGATGCTTGTGCTGTACTGCACGACATAATGTCATGGAATGTCTTATGTTTCACTAGTTTGAATAAACGTTTTAGTTTGAGTTTTTATCCTACTGTTTCTCTGCAAATAGTGTTGGCAGAGAAGAACGTCGTAGCGTAGCGTACGAACGTAGCCTTCATGGAAGTCAGATCAAGCGAAGTTTATTGACTCAGACGTGTAGGCTATATGATCTCACAACCAGAGATCGATTCGAGTTTGCTGCTTAGGTGTACACCACTTGAAAACAATTTTGGGGAGATGGTACATTCTATACATAAGTTTTCTACAAAGCTACTTTAGTTGTGTAATTTCTGACGGGCTTACGAATATTGTTGCATTTGTCTGTTTAGATGTCTTGATCTTAACACATAGAACACAGTACTGCAGTAACCTATGTACCGGTATATTTCTGAATTCAGTTTAATTACCTTTCAATGGATCCAAATTAAATTTTATTCCGGTACAATGCAAACACTGGAAAATCAAACAAACACTCACCAGCTTTTCTTCAATCCAAGCTAAAGCCAAGACAAGGAAATAATATTCCAATATACTAAACTTTACTGACTAAGGTAAGTGAACGTCACGAAAAAGTGAGTAACGTGTTTCACAGTGAGTTTTATGCATTACTGATACTTATTGTTACGTCACAAACTTTCAACAACAGTTTTTATGCAGTTAATTAAAAATTGATGGGGAAGTGCAAAAGATATGTTACAGGTCCCTTATTACTTCAGTGTGGTAAGAGTAAGGTTAAACTTTTAAGTCGCACGATAAGTACCATTGTGCTAATTGTCATAATTAGCCCTTATTCTTATGGAATTCTTGTGCAGATCTGATGATATTATAATGTTATTTGTGCTTATTTCGTGTGCTTAACAATAAGCGCTGTACTATATTTTGGCCGTGTTTAGTATATGCAACTCCGTTTTGATTACTTCCGATTTACGTCATTTGTACTACGGAGTTCAACGCGTTAGTCTGATATAGAGAGTCGGTAATTTGCAGTCTACTGAACGAAGCTTTATTTTGTACCCTGAAAACAGTAACCGTTTCAATTGGACGGACGGACGATTCAACCCATGGAGAATTCAACCCAGGACCATTCAACCACGGACGATTCAATCCCTGGACGATTCAACCCACGGACGATTCAACCCACGGACGATTCAACCCAGGACGATTCAACACGTTGTAATTATGAGAATAGCTTTTAGTTTTGCGCAATATTTCTATCGGGACAGCACTTCCTTAAAGGTACCAGTCACTTCGAAATTCACGAATGATGATTCCCATAGAATTACTGCACCACCGCCCTTTACAATATCGTTTTTATCAGGGCTTTGGAGCCGGAGCCCGGAGCCGGAGCCCCGGAGCCGTGCATTTTCAAAGGAGCTGGAGCTGGAGCCGGAGTTCTTCTTGAAATTCAAATGGAGCCGGAGCAGGAGCTGGAGCCAGTTGTTTAAAACATAGCTCCGGCTCCGATGTATTTCATAAGATGCTATGCTACTAGTCTACTACTATTGGCTGAATTCACATAATTTAAGAGCAACCCTTCACCAAATTAAGAATTACTGGGAATTTGACAGCAGAGCAGTCACATGTTCATAGTAGCGATGGTACTGACTACTGACTGACCTATTGAGCTATATATTCCAAATTGAGCCTTCATCCTTAAACCTCAGTTTGTGACGTAATGGAGCCGGAGCTGGAGCCGGAGCAGTGGTATCAATGAGCTCCGGAGCTGGAGCTGGAGCTAATTTATGAGAAAAGAGAGCTCCGGAGCTGGAGCTGGAGCAATTTAAAATTTACGCCTGCTCCGAAGCCCTGGTTTTTATTGCTCCTTTGTGTGTAATCCTTGTTCACTTGTGCTTTGTACCATCTGACATTGTCAGTCGTGTTGTAAAGACGCCATCTGCCGTCGTTTAGCGCCCTCATCTGACGGTAGAAGAGTCTGCAGCGTTCTAGATGAATGGTTTGACTTTTAATCGATGTGTAAGCTCTATTTATTTTTCGCTAAGCAGGCCTACTAGTTACAACACGATTCATTAACTTGATTTCATTTCATCACAAGATCTATATTGGTATAGTGGTACAAGCGGCATCCGTGCCTGATAACGAACTTTGTAGACGTTTTTGTAAATGGGTTGAATCGTCCGCGGGTTGAATGGTCCGCGGGTTAATTGAATGGTCTTGGTTTGAATCGTCCGCCGTTTCAATCGTCCTGGGTTGAATCGTCCGCGGGTTGAATCGTACGTGGGTTGAATCGACCTAGAACCGGTTAACGTAATAATGATATCATGTTACTAAAACAAAAGAAAAGGTCCAATAGGCGTCGAGTTAAACCTGTTATCACACTGGTATTCAATGAAAAATGTTGTATTGGAATACACTTTTCCAACCTTTGAAAACGAAAGATAAGAGTAGACCCGCAACAACGGTACCTAATAGACCAGCCTAAATCTACAAGCATATATGTTTAACATAGGCTATTTTGATGGGGTTGGCCTAAATGAGCAATATAGTATACAGATCGAAAACAATGTATAATTCTTGTTTTCGGAAATCTGCTTTGCGAAGCATTGCATTGTGTGCCTATGATTTCCTGTTGTCAGATTTAAGTCGTGGCATAAATGTCGTGTCTGCCTATCCTGCGTGTATTATTCACAGTTGTTCAATGCAATCAGTCTAATAAGATCGTCGCTGTAACATGGACGTCTTTATGCTGTTGCTGTGCCAATGTTTTGTTTTAATGTAATTGTTCAAAGAAACTTCAACATAATCAGTATATACAGTTGTCATTCCAGTGTAACCATCGTTGAGTTCAATTTCAAGAAGTTCAGTGTTAAGATAGACAACTTTATTGTCATCTTTACAAGCCAACAAGGACTTTGGTCATATATTACAGCAGTGGAAAACAAGTCATTATAATATTGATCACGGCTAATTGAAGCTAGTCTTCAAACAATAAGCCGTCAAGATGAACAATCAAATCTGTGGGTGAGAATGTAAATGGTCCAATATAAAATTAAAAGGCGTAGTAGCAAGAAAAACTTGAAACAAAGTATAAAAGTTTATACTATAAAAGTAGAAAAGAGAAAAATTAAGGTGGCTAACGGATACACTTCCATGTAATTTCACCACGATTTCCCTAGATTTTTTGTGTTGGTGATTTTATGAGAATATCTGATTATTGTTTGATACAAACAAATAAGTTAACTGTAGCGGTAGATTTGTTAGAAGCCTCTATGAATAGGCTCACCTTAACAAGCAATATATGTTACAGGATTGGTTCAGCATTACCAGCATTATCACAATAACATTTCTATATATTAATAGAATAAGACTTCAGGTGTCAGTTACAGAAGAGTTGTAAGCGGCATGAGACAGATGGTGAAAAATTGTAATGCTAAAATTGTTTCTCTAATTATTATTTGCGTATGTTTTGCCATATCTGTTTTTCTGATGTTATACTGGGATCAGATTTACGGGATGTGGAGCTTCTGCAAAACTGACGATAATACTTGTAAGTAATTGTTAAACTTTAAGCCTTCTTTGTTTATATGAATTGTCTAGAAGCACTTAAAACGTAAATACCCATGTATTGACTGTCTACTTCACCAAAACGAACTTCGCTGTCGTATTTAGGTCTATATGAAATGTTATCATGATCTGAAGTCTTGAAGCATTACTTTCTGAGATTATATAGTGAATAGACGATCAACCTATATTTTAACCAAGCGGTCGATTACATGTGCTGCATGATTTAGATAAAGTACTTCATGAGACTTTACTCAAACAAAAATTACAAGCCGAGAAACTTGCTTTAATTTCAATAAAAGGTATCTTAGTATCTGGCAAACGCTGTTAAGACTTGACACCGGCATGCATTATCACACGTACATTTTTTCTTAAGTCATTTGCTTAATTAGATCGTATTTGGAGTGAAATGGATACAAACTAGTAGTACAGTAAAGGGCACGAGCAATGTGAAATGATATCATCCTTTTTTGCAGATTTATAATGGTAGCGTAATAATCATCCTATAATACTGACTTTTATCTATATTATTAGCAAAATAAGAAGTTTTTTTAATGGGCATGGAGTTGCCAAATATCCTATTGCGTAATATTTACCAAAGTACAGATATAAATTCGGTGAAAAACTTTGAATTTGGGCAGTTTTACGCGATTGTTTCGTTGCAACTCTAGTAGGCTCTTAATCAAAACAATACCATAAAAGCATCATACACAAAGTTTCTCATAAAATTGTTGAGTTTTATCTGTGCAGCTGCCTGTAAGAACAGCAAGAAACCGGTCCCATCTGCTATGAAACCCATTCCGCCCATTCTAGAACGTAAGTAACGTAACCAAAACACACAGAATTGCAGATTACCTTAGTATTTAAGCTCCGATTAATTCTCTAGCACTTACTCACGCATAAGGATTTACAAAACGCTTCAAGCTTATAAGACATTTCAATAAGCATAATATTATCAGCTTTGGCAAACAAGGAACTGAAACCTCCCGGAGAAGCTTCCCCCGAAGAAGAGCTTGAAAGAATTTGGAATTATATGTACCAGCGACAGGTATGAATGTTAGATAGAGATCATTAATGCGCTAAGTTTTATTTGATATGTTTCATAGTGTTTCGGGAACTAAAAAAGCAGTTGATTTTTATAGTTAAAACGACCGAAAACACAAGGATCAACGTAATGATCAATATAGTAATTATTAATGCCCAAAGTTATACCTGGTACTGTAGATTTTACTGTGCCCCGTAAGTACTCCGACAAAAGTAGCCTAGATATCTTATCTCGATATAGGCCTACGAGAAGCGCGATATAACTACATGCATAAGGAACGTGATTTCTACCTTTCTGTCTTCAGTATCATTGCACTGAGAGCAAATACCTTGGTGGTAAGACCAGGAGACCTTTCAAAGGAGACGGAGCTTATGATCTTTGTGTTGAAAAGCAATTTTGGCCGCAAGGTGGAGATAAAGTAAAATGCTTGGTTTATTCTTTCGGGATTAACAACGATTTTAGTTTTGATGATGCAATGGCAAAACTCGGATGCGAGGTTCACTCATTTGACCCCTGTAAGTATAAAACCGGTTTGAATTGCACAAGCACGGTTAATGATCAGTGTTGTAGGCTAATGGTAGTGTGCAACCATCGTATTTTGTTTTTAAGCGATGATTTCTGAACAGTTTTTGCTTTATACAGCCATGACACTTGCTGACAATTCGATCAGAAACACTGGCGTAATTTTCCACAAAGTAGGAATTTCAAACGAAGACAACGACAGCGGATTTAACGGATGGAAAATGAGAACTCTCAGTGAGCATGAAAGCTGATTTTTGAATATAAACTTGATCGTGCCAATACAGACATAATAATTTATTTGGCTAATTTCGTTGCAAACGCACTAAACATAATCCGAAGTATAACTTTACAAGTTAATCCAATATTATGTGGAGTAGACGGGGACAAATGCAACACGGATCAATTGTAACAGTTCAAATTTTATTTGTTTAATTGAACGTCGAAACTTTATACAATACATTGACTATTCTGTTTTTGTATAATTTAGAAACTCTTATCAAAGAACTTGGACACGAAGACAGACATTTGGATTTTCTTAAAGTCGACACGGATAGGGGCGATGGGACGGGATTTGAAGACGTCGTAAGTTTGTGACAATTAAGTTCACTAAAACTTATCATCAAGCTCACTGTTGTAGCCGCCAGCAGCGAAAATAATAGTTCATTTATTTACAATGTAAGCCTACCTACTGTAGGTCATTCGTATTAAGTTCCTATCCTTTTCAGATAATGCAAGAACTGTTTGAGACCGGACTCTACAAATGCGTTCGCCAGTTTTCGTTTGAATTACACATGCCTGGACCTCTAACCCAAAAAAAACATCTAAAACGCTGCAGACTCCTCTACCGTCAGATGAGGGCGCTAAACGACGGCGGATGGCGTCTTTACAACACGACTGACAACGTCAGAACTAAAACAAAAGTGAACAAGGATTACACGCAAAGGATCAATAAAAAGAAAATCGTTAACGAGACTGGTGTAGTAATTCTTTGGGAATCCTCGTTTGTAAATTTTGAAGTGACTGGTACCTGCAAGGAAGTGCTGTCCCGATAAAATTCAAGCAAAGCTGAAGGAACTTACTATGATTGTGAAAAATATCCCCCAAAACTGGGCTATACTATTTAGTAATATACTTTAGACATTTAAGATAGGTCTCTTTGTTTTACAAAAGTTTTTGTGTAAATTACTATTATTTACGACCGACGTTTTATTAGCCTACATTCCCCTATAAAAATGATGCAGACAATAGACTAGCATTTCTCAACGAAATCGTTTGGCAAACCCAAAATTGTTTGAAAAAAATTCTACACAATGCCTGCAACACAAAAATAGCAGGACTGTAATTCATTCAAATACTTAAACAGTTATGTTTTTGAGCAAACCATACTTACGACCCATCAATAGGCTATGTTTCTGGCAACTATCGTTTGGGTTGCGAACTGTGGCTTGAGAAAATTTGAAGTAGCTTGGTTAGTATTTGTAAGTTATACATTTTATTACGAAATCCGAGTCAATTAATTGTATAAATTAAATGCTTGCTTTGTTTATTGTCACTGTATTTAGTTACCAATCATGTTATTATATTTAGAAATAACTGCCACTGCAGGCATTGCAGTAAATGGTGCTATGAATAAATTACTCTGTGTTTATATTGAAATACTTAGCTTTATTAAGAAAAGAACTAAATAAACTTAGGACATTGTGTGTCATAATTGCAATAAGATTATTGTGTTTTGGTTTATTAAACGTTTCTTAATACATTGTTAAGGCACGTTTAATAAGAGAGAAAAAAAAATGATCGTATAAACAGGGGACACAAAAAACTAAATACGATTACTTCAATGTTCGGAATAGACGCAAATTACAGTAAGGCAATGCGTTTCGTAGGTTTGAACCAGGATTCGTTCTAGAACAGGAAACACATAGAGGTTTACAATCTTTAGTTTACAGTGATATTAAGGTGTTCGGTATTTGGTTCGTAAGTCATTTCACATCCTTTGCACTGGAACGGCTTAAGTCTGTTGTTGATTCGTATTACGGCGAATGGGGTACAGGCACATCGCATAAAGGCTGCCGTACAACCTTTACAGTAGTTCGGTTCTTTAAAATTCGGGATTGTTCTTGATGAGCTCTTGTTTCTCCGGATTCGGTTGTGCTGTCCGCATGAGCAGGGGATCATGCGTGTTAGGTTCGGTGGGAGATTGGAAGCATCGTATGGAATTTGTCCGTCCATAAATCCCTGTGCTTCGGGTTCTTCTTGTTGTTCGTCTAAGTCTCCATTTCTATTCTTTCTTTTGTTTCCACGGCTCTCACTTTGGTCTCGCTCCAAGGGTCGTTCCGAGGATCGCTCATCGGGGTCTAACTGCGGGCTTTCTTCCAGTGGGGGTTCCGCTCCCGTTCGGCTTTTCTCCGTATCCTTGGTGCTCTTTGCTCGTAGTAGTTCGATTGTTCCTGCCAAGGCAGAAAATACTTTTTTACTATCGCTGGGGGGTGGTGGTGATCCCTCCCGGTCGGCTTTTACTGTCTGAGCGGTCGTCATCGGGATATCTCGTTCGTCTCGTTCGCCTTCTCGCCTTCTCTTTGGGCACTCCTTGAATTTATGTCCTTGTTCTGTACAGAAGGAGCATGTTTGAATTTGTCCGTTATAGCTTACCGCACATCTGATTTTTCCCAGGTACAGGTACGATGGGAGTTGGTGTCGTTCCAACGTTTTCTTGTTCACTTTGTAGATTCTCCTTCCATCTTTGATGCCGTATTTATCGACGCCCAAACGTGCTGGGCCTTGAATCTCATATTCTGCAAGGATTGCATCGATGTGTTTCTGTGGGTAGTGGATCGGTACCCATCTGACCGTGAGGTCTATTCTTTCGTCTCCGTGGGCTATGGCATACTTTACTTCCGGCCTCTTTCGAAGTAATTCTGCAAGTCTTA
Organism: Clavelina lepadiformis; assembly: GCF_947623445.1. Classification (NCBI taxonomy): domain Eukaryota; kingdom Metazoa; phylum Chordata; class Ascidiacea; order Aplousobranchia; family Clavelinidae; genus Clavelina; species Clavelina lepadiformis. The sequence continues at coordinate 4,433,226 of NC_135244.1, read as the reverse complement.
TAGCATTGTTTTTTCGGTCTAACGTAATATTTACCATGTTTCCCGGTTTTTGAATTATTCCTTCGATGTAATCAAGCGATATCTTGGTTTCTTTTAGCATCTTGTAGATGTCTTCCCTCTTGCTATCATTGGTCAATTGGATGGTCACCTCGCAATGGTTGCTGTATTCTTCAGCCACATCATTGTTCCATTGTCTTTTAACTCTGTCTGCGTAGGTGAGGGTTTCGGCCATTCTTCACCTATGCTTCCCAGAGATCTAAATCTTCACTTTTTCTTGGCACCTTTCTTCACTTCTTGACGGCTTTCTTATTTCCTTTGCTGGAAACCATGTTGTTGTTGTTGTGCATGTGCTCGAACAAGCCCGAACCCGAACCGAACAAGCCCCCGAACCGAACAAGCCCTTGCGCTAGTTCCGACAGTCACACGTTTTTATGTACTATTTTTTTATACAGTATTGAACGAATTTAGAACTGTCTACTGAACAGGAGCAAGTGCTATATGCAGACCTACTTTGCAAGCCATGGAAGATGCTCCAGAAATCCAATCCGATACAAGTTTAGCCTGGTGTGTGCTGTGTGTATTTTTGCTTATGATCCTAGTTACGTATGGCCTGCAGCAGTGCTACGGAAGTTTTAGAGACCAGCGTGAAATTGGTTATTGTTTCCCTGGTTAATTATTCATATACAATACATGAGTTAAATAGTTACAACACATATTTTAGTTATGTGGTTTCTTATTCAGTTACTTGTTTGTAGATCAAATCGTCACATGCTACGTAGTTACTTATTCACGTGTAGCGGCAGTTGGGTACTTTTTGGTTTGTCGCTGGTTGGCGCCCTCAGAATACTTCCCGCACGTGGTAATTTTTTCACTGCGCTTCCGTTTTCCCATTCCTTTTCTTCACTGCTTCCGCACAAGACAGCAGTTCGATAAAAGCGTTGAACCCAGTAGGTGGTGGTTTTTTAATGTATGAGCGAAGCTAACAAACAATTGGAGCAGCAGCCTTTTGAGTCAAGAGTCAGCAAACGAACAACGTTACCGCTTTAACCTTCGACATACATCGTTCGACATACATCGACATACATCTTCGTACAGAGAAAATCGTTTATAGCGATCCTCTCAAGCAAGGGCCTTTCGACCACAAACTCAAAAAGCTAAACTAGTCTGCTCATGAAGAGTTAATTAATAGGAGTTGAAATTTTATCAAAAAGGGTTTAATTTACATTCTCCTACTTTAAAAAGTGTACTACCATTTTGCGGAAACTGGTTTGCAGTATTGAATCAATTCTGTATTACGACCCGCAAAATTAAAAAACTTGATGATTTTTGTGTGTGGGCATCCGCAGTCGTTCAAAATTCTATAAAAAGGTCTGCGCTGCTATTGAACAATTCCAATTCGGGCAATACCACGGAAAAAATTCAAAAATACAAATAAAAAAAACTGTGTCAATCGGAACTGCCAAGCGATTATCTCGGTAAACAAACCGGAGCTCGAGCAATGACGGATCACCGGCGAGTTTAAGTCATGCAAAGACTTGTCTCATTACGAAAATAAAGATTATGTCAGGTTATCATATAACTACTCTAGGCCTTCGTAAGTTTAGTTTGTAGCGCTTCGCGCCACATAGCACTGCCTCTTAAAATTTTCCGACTTCTTGGCGCAGTCTTCACATATGATTATTATTATCAGGCCTGCTATACAGATGCTTGTGCTGTACTGCACGACATAATGTCATGGAATGTCTTATGTTTCACTAGTTTAAATAAACGTTTTAGTTTGAGTTTTTATCCTACTGTTTCTCTGCAAATAGTGTTGGCAGAGAAGAACGTCGTAGCGTAGCGTACGAACGTAGCCTTCATGGAAGTCAGATCAAGCGAAGTTTATTGACTCAGACGTGTAGGCTATATGATCTCACAACCAGAGATCGATTCGAGTTTGCTGCTTAGGTGTACACCACTTGAAAACAATTTTGGGGAGATGGTACATTCTATACATAAGTTTTCTACAAAGCTACTTTAGTTGTGTAATTTCTGACGGGCTTACGAATATTGTTGCATTTGTCTGTTTAGATGTCTTGATCTTAACACATAGAACACAGTACTGCAGTAACCTATGTACCGGTATATTTCTGAATTCAGTTTAATTACCTTTCAATGGATCCAAATTAAATTTTATTCCGGTACAATGCAAACACTGGAAAATCAAACAAACACTCACCAGCTTTTCTTCAATCCAAGCTAAAGCCAAGACAAGGAAATAATATTCCAATATACTAAACTTTACTGACTAAGGTAAGTGAACGTCACGAAAAAGTGAGTAACGTGTTTCACAGTGAGTTTTATGCATTACTGATACTTATTGTTACGTCACAAACTTTCAACAACAGTTTTTATGCAGTTAATTAAAAATTGATGGGGAAGTGCAAAAGATATGTTACAGGTCCCTTATTACTTCAGTGTGGTAAGAGTAAGGTTAAACTTTTAAGTCGCACGATAAGTACCATTGTGCTAATTGTCATAATTAGCCCTTATTCTTATGGAATTCTTGTGCAGATCTGATGATATTATAATGTTATTTGTGCTTATTTCGTGTGCTTAACAATAAGCGCTGTACTATATTTTGGCCGTGTTTAGTATATGCAACTCCGTTTTGATTACTTCCGATTTACGTCATTTGTACTACGGAGTTCAACGCGTTAGTCTGATATAGAGAGTCGGTAATTTGCAGTCTACTGAACGAAGCTTTATTTTGTACCCTGAAAACAGTAACCGTTTCAATTGGACGGACGGACGATTCAACCCATGGAGAATTCAACCCAGGACCATTCAACCACGGACGATTCAATCCCTGGACGATTCAACCCACGGACGATTCAACCCACGGACGATTCAACCCAGGACGATTCAACACGTTGTAATTATGAGAATAGCTTTTAGTTTTGCGCAATATTTCTATCGGGACAGCACTTCCTTAAAGGTACCAGTCACTTCGAAATTCACGAATGATGATTCCCATAGAATTACTGCACCACCGCCCTTTACAATATCGTTTTTATCAGGGCTTTGGACCCGGAGCCCGGAGCCGGAGCCCCGGAGCCGTGCATTTTCAAAGGAGCTGGAGCTGGAGCCGGAGTTCTTCTTGAAATTCAAATGGAGCCGGAGCAGGAGCTGGAGCCAGTTGTTTGAAACATAGCTCCGGCTCCGATGTATTTCATAAGATGCTATGCTACTAGCCTACTACTATTGGCTGAATTCACATAATTTAAGAGCAACCCTTCACCAAATTAAGAATTACTGGGAATTTGACAGCAGAGCAGTCACATGTTCATAGTAGCGATGGTACTGACTACTGACTGACCTATTGAGCTATATATTCCAAATTGAGCCTTCATCCTTAAACCTCAGTTTGTGACGTAATGGAGCCGGAGCTGGAGCCGGAGCAGTGGTATCAATGAGCTCCGGAGCTGGAGCTGGAGCTAATTTATGAGAAAAGAGAGCTCCGGAGCTGGAGCTGGAGCAATTTAAAATTTACGCCTGCTCCGAAGCCCTGGTTTTTATTGCTCCTTTGTGTGTAATCCTTGTTCACTTGTGCTTTGTACCATCTGACATTGTCAGTCGTGTTGTAAAGACGCCATCTGCCGTCGTTTAGCGCCCTCATCTGACGGTAGAAGAGTCTGCAGCGTTCTAGATGAATGGTTTGACTTTTAATCGATGTGTAAGCTCTATTTATTTTTCGCTAAGCAGGCCTACTAGTTACAACACGATTCATTAACTTGATTTCATTTCATCACAAGATCTATATTGGTATAGTGGTACAAGCGGCATCCGTGCCTGATAACGAACTTTGTAGACGTTTTTGTAAATGGGTTGAATCGTCCGCGGGTTGAATGGTCCGCGGGTTAATTGAATGGTCTTGGTTTGAATCGTCCGCCGTTTCAATCGTCCTGGGTTGAATCGTCCGCGGGTTGAATCGTACGTGGGTTGAATCGACCTAGAACCGGTTAACGTAATAATGATATCATGTTACTAAAACAAAAGAAAAGGTCCAATAGGCGTCGAGTTAAACCTGTTATCACACTGGTATTCAATGAAAAATGTTGTATTGGAATACACTTTTCCAACCTTTGAAAACGAAAGATAAGAGTAGACCCGCAACAACGGTACCTAATAGACCAGCCTAAATCTACAAGCATATATGTTTAACATAGGCTATTTTGATGGGGTTGGCCTAAATGAGCAATATAGTATACAGATCGAAAACAATGTATAATTCTTGTTTTCGGAAATCTGCTTTGCGAAGCATTGCATTGTGTGCCTATGATTTCCTGTTGTCAGATTTAAGTCGTGGCATAAATGTCGTGTCTGCCTATCCTGCGTGTATTATTCACAGTTGTTCAATGCAATCAGTCTAATAAGATCGTCGCTGTAACATGGACGTCTTTATGCTGTTGCTGTGCCAATGTTTTGTTTTAATGTAATTGTTCAAAGAAACTTCAACATAATCAGTATATACAGTTGTCATTCCAGTCTAACCATCGTTGAGTTCAATTTCAAGAAGTTCAGTGTTAAGATAGACAAATTTATTGTCATCTTTACAAGCCAACAAGGACTTTGGTCATATATTACAGCAGTGGAAAACAAGCCATTATAATATTGATCACGGCTAATTGAAGCTAGTCTTCAAACAATAAGCCGTCAAGATGAACAATCAAATCTGTGGGTGAGAATGTAAATGGTCCAATATAAAATTAAAAGGCGTAGTAGCAAGAAAAACTTGAAACAAAGTATAAAAGTTTATACTATAAAAGTAGAAAAGAGAAAAATTAAGGTGGCTAACGGATACACTTCCATGTAATTTCACCACGATTTCCCTAGATTTTTTGTGTTGGTGATTTTATGAGAATATCTGATTATTGTTTGATACAAACAAATAAGTTAACTGTAGCGGTAGATTTGTTAGAAGCCTCTATGAATAGGCTCACCTTAACAAGCAATATATGTTACAGGATTGGTTCAGCATTACCAGCATTATCACAATAACATTTCTATATATTAATAGAATAAGACTTCAGGTGTCAGTTACAGAAGAGTTGTAAGCGGCATGAGACAGATGGTGAAAAATTGTAATGCTAAAATTGTTTCTCTAATTATTATTTGCGTATGTTTTGCCATATCTGTTTTTCTGATGTTATACTGGGATCAGATTTACGGGATGTGGAGCTTCTGCAAAACTGACGATAATACTTGTAAGTAATTGTTAAACTTTAAGCCTTCTTTGTTTATATGAATTGTCTAGAAGCACTTAAAACGTAAATACCCATGTATTGACTGTCTACTTCACCAAAACGAACTTCGCTGTCGTATTTAGGTCTATATGAAATGTTATCATGATCTGAAGTCTTGAAGCATTACTTTCTGAGATTATATAGTGAATAGACGATCAACCTATAAGACAAAGGAAAACATATAGCAAAGGTTCCCAACCAAAGAAACGACTTTCGTTAGCAAGGACTTGCATTTACGTCATAGAGGTGCAAAAACTGTCCCAACGAAACAAATGCCAGCAAAAACTTCGGAAACCTTGGGCATACGAAAATTATTCTAGCCATTTAGATTTTGAAGATAGATTTAGATCAGAGAAAAGATTCGAGTTAGGTTTAGGTCACAATATTCAAGTTAGGTTTACAAAAAACCATGAAAACCGCTTCGAAAGTACATTATTTTTCGGTAAAATAGAGACGTTCTATTCTGAAAAGAGCTTTCCAAAAACGTTTTCAACTTGTATTATGACGTCACATTTCGGTTAACCTATAGGAGTGCTTTTCAACGTGTAAGATTGTAGTACAGTGTTTCTCAACCCCGAGTCCACGGACTCATTTGAGTCCGCGTAAGATTTTTGTGAGTCCGCAAACCCATTAATTTACCGTATATAATTAAATTAGGCATAGGTCATAATTTTCGCGACAGTTTTTCGCCTAAAAAAGTAGGGGTCGCAAGAGATACTTTTTTCTCATTTTAAAAAAAGTTCGCAAGTGTCAGCGCCTTTTTTGTTTCTTTCCTTCTCCCGAAATGCGATTTCACCTGCGCACGTCACACCAGGTCATGCTCGCAAATGTATGTGCATAGGAAGCCAGATTAGGCATTGTTGGTGGCGAAAAGTTAAAATATTTCAAAACTTAATGTAATATCTAATCATAGCAAAACGAAAGCAGGTGTTTGCATATAATGATGATTAATTGACGCTTGGATTTACTTCGGTCGAGGTAAATGGTGAAGTTAGGCCACAGTGTGTGTTGTGCTTAAAAGTCTTAGCACACAGCCGAAGCAAAACTTCGTGGACACCTAGAAGCAAACCATGAAAAATTCGTCAACAAGTCTCTTGATGTGTTTAAAGAAAAAGAATATCAGGTAAAGAGAAGTCGCTTGATCACCCAACCGTTTGGGGAAGATTAGTTTACTCTCACAACAAAGCAGTGCGCGCTTCTTTCTCTGCTGCTTGGATAATAATTGCTCGAGAGTCGAGAAGTCGACAAGCGCTTCCGTGCGAAGGCAGACAAGACTGCATGCAAATGCAAATCAAGCGTAAAACAACGTAACATGTACTTGCGTGAAGCTGGATTTTCAACATTGGCTATGGTTAAAACCAAACACCGGAATGAACTTTAACCAGAAGACGATATCAGATGTGCGTTGACGACCATAATTCCTGATTCCGACAAACTTGTGAAACAAGTTCAGGGACAAGGTTCTCACTGAGACAGGTTGAGCAAAGGTCGTAATTTTCAAGGTTCTCATTGAGATTTACATTGCAAATGTGCCCAATAAAAAAACCGCTTCTGCTTTTTTTTGTGTTGTGTTACTGTTTTAGTGTTGAACTAACTTATTTTTTATTCCTATTACCTGAGTCCGCGAATACTTATGCTAACGGAAAATAGTCCGTGGGCTAAAAAGGTTGAGAAACACTTAAAGTGTAGTAGGACAGGAAGGTGGATGAGACTCCGAACAGGCCTATTGGCATTGCATAGGATCTCAGTAAAAGCATTAAAAGGCGAATGGATTGAAAAGATTGCTATAATAGTTCGGTTTTTAACAAAAACTTACTCCGGCTCAGTACGAACTCGCATTAGACGTCACTCAAAAGGATCTTGCGTTTTTTTTTATCTACAACAGCAATATCTATGATTGCACATAAACAATCGAACCGTGAGAACCGACAGGTTGCTGTAAATTTTACTTTAATATGAACTTTTATATGTTGTCAAGAACGAGTATTCTCAAAACCACGTGACAACCACTTCAAGGCTTTTATTTCAGCAGAGTTAAATGACAGGGTAAAATGAAAAGTAGGTGTAACGCTAGAAACGTTGCCATTTTTCTTTCCTTTTGCTTCGCAATTGTATTAGTTGCTTCATGGACGAAGATGAGCGACGGGACATGGAACGTTCCGACCAATGACGACAATCCTCGTACGTTAAATTTAAGTTCATTGTCTGTTGTACGGTTCAATTCACGTTTGTGTAGTATTCTGATATTCTTACCACCATGTGTTTTGTGAAATTAACGTAGTGAATTATTCGATGGATGTTGGATTGATTAATATTTATGAATAATACTTTATAGATTATAGGCTACAAATATCGGACAAAATGGCTCTTGCTGAATGCCAAGGAAAATTAAAGCAAACAAGTAAAATGAGTGCAATCTCATCTGCAGGTATAATTGTTTTCATATGTTCTAATTTAATAAACAAATAGTTGAATTAAAGGCCTGGTTTGACCAATGCCGATATAAGCACGTTAAACATAAAACGTCAACTCCGTTTGAATAATTAATTGATTGTACAATTGAAATGTTGCACCTAGAAGTTTTACGATTAAATGGCCTGAAAGAATCATTTTGTGTCAAATGTATGTCCATGTTCTTTATTTCTACACGTGCACAGTTTAGCATTTAGGCCTACGCTTAGAAAGTGAATGCTATTACTGTAGCCTACTTTTGGCTTCACAACATTGTCTGTACGATTTATTTAATGTAAGTGACGCATCCGGCAAACCGTTTTCGAATTTTCATACAGACCAATCCCGTTGCATCATTTTCATTTTTATCGTTTTCAGAAAATTTGTAAATTTCACGTAAGCGTTGCCACAATGGACAATTCTTTATTAAGACAGTGTAGCCATAACAACAAGCTATGGTAACAAAGCAACTGGCTTTGGATACTATCGCCAAACGGGCGAAACAATATACACAGGCCAGAAATTCAACTGCCTCCACGGAAGGTTTGACGGTACCAATCTAACGCCAAACGGGCGAAACAATATACACAGGCCAGAAATTCAACTGCCTCCACGGAAGGTTTGACGGTACCAATCTAACGCCAAACGGGCGAAACAATATACGCAGGCCAGAAATTCAACTGCCTCCACGGAAGGTTTGACGGTACCAATCTAACGCCAAACGGGCGAAACAATATACACAGGCCGGATTCAACTGCTTCCAAGGTAGTGATGTTAATACAAAAAGAAATAGTAAAACCCGACAACAAAGTATATCCTACTTCACCTGTCAATGCTAACAAAGCGGCCGGAATGAGGAGGATGTGGAACAATGTAATCAGTAATCACTTAAAGCTTTTCGCTTGCCAACAAGGCAACGAGGATGAGTAAACTCAAGACAAGGTAGCTATTGAAAAACTTTGCTAAACCAACTATGTAAAATCCGCCCGTCGTTAGCGATAACTGCTGGGCGCTAGGCGGATCGTACAGGACCTAATTCAACACGATTTCTTTCACCATTATTCGCTTACGCGTTCCTGAATTTCACTGTTACCTTTGCTGTAACAAGCCGATTGAAAAAAGGGTGATGTATTTTCCACGCTCAAAGAAATACTGACAAACCAAGAACGGTTTTTAAATACTGGCTTTCCCAGCAGTAACAAAAGGCAACAGGCTCAGATCAACTTTGGCAACAAAACTGAGCAATTATATTTGCGTCATTAATTAATTGGCGGATGTGACGTAACGCACGCGCGGAGCCTTTGAAGGGAAGTTACCGAAAACAAATCAAAAAGCGCAGAACACATAGGCCTACATAGTGCACACGAGAACGTGGCGGGTAGAATCTTACACTAATTGCGCAACATGCAACCCTGTCGGATTGCAAACTTTAAAATCTAAATTACAGTGTAAGTCATATGCATAGAAAATTGTGTTTAAGAAATCTGACGGACGGATCTTTCAAAAGCAGAGCAGCCAGACAGCAGCATACAGCTGTTATTTATAGATAGAACCATTAATTATTTATTGCATTATAGATATACCATAAACAACCCGTTCTCGAATTCTTATACTGACCAATCCCGTTGCATTGTAATGCGTCTTATGACTTATGGGCTTTGACGTGGTTACCTTTGTGGTATCTTGAATTTTTGATTTTCTATCCGTTTGCCAAGTCCGTACTTTCGAAATGGCGGCTATAACTAACCACCGAGCTCAATTAACTAAACAACGCACAAACTCTATTGGGTGAAATCTGACTTGAACACTAATTAATTGGGTAATTGGCGTGCATCTTTCCGAGGCCAACTAAACAACGGCACGGTAAAACTTTATAGCAAAAGCGATTATATACAGTATGTTTCAAGTATGACACGTTGATTCCCATGCTAAGCAAAAATGCAGCACCGTTACACGTGCAATCGTGCACTAGAGCTGACATTGTTCCACGGCCTTGTCTGCAACCTTGCTGGCACGCGAAACCAGCTGGGCTACAGCGCTTTTGAGTCACTTTCTCGCTTGCCGGGGAATGAAGTCACTCCTATGCTAATGTCACAAATTTCAACAAATGAAACTTACCAAGGCAATGGTGCCATATCGATTGTCGCACATCGATACAATTTTGCAGATTTTCTCAACTATATGTCTAATTTCGTCATTGTTTCAACCACAAAAGGAGATTACTTGAAGTTTAAGGTTCATTACCTTATTGCTTAAACGGAACATTTTTACTTCCCTCACTTTTCTCTTTCCTTTAAGAGTAACTTTGTTGCCAATATTTTTAACGTATCAGCTGTTCAGATGGGCAGTCGGTACTTTGAAAGTAACGTCGGTAACTGTACCGGTACTTGGCAAAAAATGTACCGACGGTTCCGATATTCGGAATTATTTTAAAAAAGTAGTTCGGTACTTTATGTGTAAAAGATGCTGCTGCAAATGCACTGTTTGCCGCTATTATGCCCCCGGTAAAGGTTACTCCAGGTCAAAACAAATGTGACGTTAATCGCTTGCAATTTTGCTTGACATTTCTAGATTAAAAAGATCAACAATTGCTAAAATTAGTATTAAAGATTAATCAATATGTATTTTTGAAAACATATTTGTTAAAATTTTGAAATTGTCACGTGAAAAGTACCGAGTACCGGGACTGACTGAAATTTCTTGAAAAAAGTAATTTTGTACAGAGATTCGGTACTTTTTCTCAAAAGTACCGGAGGTACCGGTATCGGTACAGAAAAAGTACCGCGGTACAGTAATTCGGTATTATAGTACAGCGGTACAGCCAACCTATGCAGCTGTTGATGTCCAACATATCTTCCTACTATATCTAGTCTTTTAGCATAGATTTAAATGCATAAATTTCAACATAACTGCTAAATCTGGTTACAGTGTCGTAGTGTTGTTGTAAAAACGTAAAATGTAAAAGGGCAAGTATACCTGGATAAACTCCTAACCTACATCGTGTATAGTAGCCTACTAACGGTGGAAATAAAAACAAGACTTTAAGTGCTTATCGCAATTCAAATTGCTTTTATTTCATCCTATGATGTGACCCAACGTTCAAACCTTGGTATTAATCCATGCTTAGCAGTATAACGGAAGACGGAAGAGTGGGAAATGGGACTTGTCACAGCATCCTTCGGCCCTGCAACCCGCACATATATTCATATATCATAATTGAAACCTACGTTTCAGATTTCCTTTATGTAGAAGAATTACTAAAAATGCAATTACTCGAAAGTCGCCGCATAGAGATACCTGAAATCTAAACTAGACTTGCCTGAGACTACTTCATACCGTAATATGACAAAAATCTACTCTCTACTTTCCGTTACATAGACCAAAAATCAGAAATGGATTTTTCGGCCTAAAAACAAACATTTCTCTCTTTTTCAGCCTAATTTCTATCTAAGTTTAGCGCGCGAACTGGAACTTTGAAACGCGGCAACTGCCAGGGGAATTTCCAGGCTAAAAACAACACCAAACATGCTGCGCTCTGATTGGTCTAAACAGTTTTTTTAAAACCTTACGTAAGGCGTTTAACTAAATTAGATAAATCTTATTTTTTAGGCATACACCCCTGAATGTATTTGTTGGTTAGTTAAGGCAATACCGCTAATGATGACTGGCTGACTAAACTGACCAGCTAATCTCAAAGTTTATGTAACGTAAAAGGTGGCGAGGTTGTAGCCTACCTCGCAAAACGAGCATTAACGTTAATTTTGCATGTTTTTTGCAGGTAATGGGCCAAAGGAATTGCCGGAGATTTTAGAACGTAAGTAAATGATGAGAAGTGAACGAGATTTCTGCTTAAACACTTTGTGCTAAGTTCGAATTTATTTACAGCACGGTTACCCATTGCTGTTGCAGCGGTGCTTACAAGTAGTTTGCCCTATAGGACTTTAGCTAGGTCGTGAAAGCTGCTGTAGCTACTAAGGCCCAAATTAAACTAAAACGTAGAAAAATTCCTATCCTTAAGTTAGGCAAAAGGAAACTTGCTTTCGACTGTATTAACGAATTTCTGATATTATTTTTGCAGCTTTGGCAAACAAGGAGCTGAAACCTCCCGGAGAAGCTTCCCCCGAAGAAGAGCTTGAAAGAATTTGGAATTATATGTACCAGCGACAGGTATGAATGTTAGATAGACATCATTAATGCGCTAAGTTATATTTGATATATTTCATAGTGCTTCGGGAACTTAAAAAGCAGCTGATTTTTATAATTAAAACGACCGTAAGCACAAGGATCAATGTAATGATCAATATAATGATCAATATAGTAATTATTAACGCCCGAAGTTATACTTGGTACTGTATATTTTACTGTGCCTCGTATAAACTCCGACAAAAGTTGATATTTTATCTCGGTATAGGCCTACGAGAAGCATGATATAACTATATGCATAAGGAACGTGATTTCTACCTTTCTGTCTTCAGTATCATTGCACTGAGAGCAAATACCTTGGTGGTCAGCCCAGTGGACCTTTCAAAGGAGACGGAGCTTATGATCTTTGTGTAGAAAAGCAATTCTGGCCGCAAGGTGGCGATAAAGCAAAATGCTTGGTTTATTCTTTCGGGATTAACAACGATTTTAGTTTTGATGATGAAATGGCAAAACTCGGATGCGAGGTTCACTCATTTGACCCCTGTAAGTATAAAACCGGTTTGACTTGCAATAGGTATCGTTATTGATCAGTGTTGTAGGTTAATGGTAGTGTGCAACCATCGTATTTTGTTTTTAAGCGATGATTTCTGAACAGTTTTTGCTTTATACAGCCATGACACTTGCTGACAATTCGGTCACAAACACTGGCGTAATTTTCCACAAAATAGGAATTTCAAACGAAGACAACGACAGCGGATTTAACGGATGGAAAATGAGAACTCTCAGTGAGCAAGAAAGCTAATTTTTCGAATGTTGCCTTAACTTTTTGCCAAAACGTCGTACTCAGAAATGGTTTAACTTAAATGGCACACTAGCGCACACTTGACATAACGTATTCACTTTGACATAACTGTATTGTGAACATATTAATCCAAAGCAATATTTCACAAATTAACCATGCTTTATGTAGATTACCTGCTGAAGATTTGGCGAAACTTAATTTATTTCAATACTTTAAATTTTAGAAACTCTTATCAAAGAACTTGGACACGAAGATAGACATTTGGATTTTCTTAAAGTCGACACGGATAGAGGCGATGGAACGGGATTTGAAGACGTCGTAAGTTTATGACAATCAAGTTTGAAATATGTTAATAAAACTTGTTTACCACCTCTCTATCTTAGGTGCCTGTTGTGACAATGGCAATTTGTTTTACAATACAATGTTTATCATTCGTATGAATTATTATCCATTTCAGGTAATGCAAGAATTACTTGAGACCGGGCTCTACAAATGTGTTCGCCAGTTTTCGTTTGAATTACACATGCCTGGACCACTAACCCAGCCAAGACTTTTAAACCGCTGCAGGCTCCTATATCGTCAGATGAGGGCGTTAAACGACGGCGGATGGCGTCTTTACAACACGACTGACAATGTCAGATGGTACAAAGCACAAGTGAACCAGGATTACACACAAAGGAGCAATAAAAACGATATTGTGAAGGGCGGTGGTGCAGTAATTCTATGGGAATCATCATTCGTGAATTTCGAAGTGACTGGTACCTGTAAGGAAGTGCTGTCCCGATAGAAATATTGCGAAAAACCTAAAACTATTCTTATAATTACAACGAAAAATCTTCATATTTATTACTAACATTATCTAAAGGTATAACTTTGTTTTACGGAAATGGTTGTTTAGTTGGCTGTTATTTATGTTGTACGTACGACAACAAACCCTACCTTTTCTTCATATGATTTTAGGATATCTCTGTAACCAGCGTGAGGTCACTAATCATGCAATTATGTTTGGCACTTCCGAACTAACTGCATCATGCTTTGACGTACTGCGTGGTGCTATAAATATTTTGAGCTCATGCTGAAATATATTGTTTTAGCGATGATTGTTAGAGATATAGCGTAATAATTACAGAAATGATTAGTGGACGTCACATACATGTGCTCGGCACTACAGAGTTGCCTTATAGATTAGTTAAAGCCTAACCACATTGGACTACGGTTCTTTCAGCCTGTCGCTGACTCAACCACGAAAACCATATAAAGAGATGTATTGTTTACTAAGTCTTGATTCATATTTGCTTTTTGCCGCAATTGTATGTCTATGCCGTAATGACATGTGTACGGGTTCCCAAAGGGCTCAAATTTGGCATTAGATTTACCTGATACTGGTTTCAACTCTATTAATTACATACCTGCCCATACGGGTACGTTTTGTGGTACCTCAGAGTTGGAACTAAGTTATTATTTCATTAATTACAATCAATCAATATTTTATACGTCAACTCAAATAATTATTTGTCTTAAGTGCAGTCGAGCCAAGTCAAGTTATGAATCGGGCCGTTGTCATGCACACTCTATTGTTCCTTGTCCTATATTTTGCACACGATAAAGTCTTAAATACACGAAATTCTGACAACTTTTTAAAACAAACCCCTTCGTATTGTTGTTAAAGTGAGATTATCAAAGCGAGCTATAACAAAGTTCACGGCAAGCATGAACACTGAGCAGAGACCCGGGAATGTAGTTTATGAAGCGGCCGGAGTCGGACAAAGAATTTCTTTTGGAAATGGTGTTAAATCGAATTAAGGCAACGTCCAAAAATGTTTATAGGCCTAACAGGATTTATAATACGTAGGCCTACCTTCTATGAAATTTGAATTAAGCCAGAGATAAAACTAACGTGTAAATGATTTAAAGGTAACGATATCATGTTGACGAGCAATCACGTTCTTATCATTGTCGTCCTAGTCAGTAGAATTTCAACTGATGAAACATTTAAGCCTGCAGATTAAGTTACTTTTCTTCCTTTTCACGTCAACAACTTAATGATAATATCAAGTTACTAAAACAAAAGAAAGTCCTATAGGCATCGAGGTAGACCCGTTACCACAATGGTATTCAATGAAAAATGTTGTATTGGAATACGTTTTTCCAACCTCTGACAGTGAAAGATAAAAGTATACTCGCGTCCATTATGGTACCTAATAGACCAGTCTAAATCCACAAGCTTATATGTTGAACATAGGCTATTTCGATCGGGTTGGCCTGAATCAGCAGTTTTTGTGAAATGTTTTTAGTCTAAAATGGACAGGAAACCTTGCTATGTGTAGTAAGTTATCGTTTTCAGATTTGATTTGTGCCTGACTAATTGAATTGTTTAGGTAGCAATATTTCGAACAAATCTCTTTTTAGGAAATCAAAAGATCGGTTGCACGATGAAGCGAAAAGATAGAAAGAGTTTATGATGCATGGAATATTTGCAATTAGGATAATCTAACTTCATGAAATGACATTAAAACTAGAATTCATGCAGTCCAATGTAAATCAAGAGGTGTAGCAGCAAGAAAAACTTGAAACAAAGTCAAAAAGTTTGTACTATAAAAGTAGAAAAAAGAAAAATTAATGTGGCTAACGGATACACTTCCAAGTAATTTCACCACGATTTCCCTACATTTTTTGCTTTGTTGATTTTATGAAAATACCTGATTACTGTTTGATACAAACAAATAAGTTAACTGTAGCTGTAGATTCGTTAGAAGCCGATATGAATAGGCTCATTTTTACAAGCAATATATATTACAGGGTTGGTTCGGCATTACCAGCATTATCCCCATAACATTTCTATATATTAATACATTAAAACTTCATGTGTCTGTTCCAGAAGAGTTGTAAGCGGCACGAGAAAGATGGTGAAAAAATGTAATGTTAAATATGTTTCTCTAATTATTTGCGAATGTTTTGCCATATCTGTTTTTCTGATGTTGTACTGGGATCAGATTTACGGGATGTGGAGCTTCTCCAAAACTGACGAGAATTCTTGTAAGTAATTGTTAAACTTTAAGCCTTTTTTGTATACAGTGAGACCTCGTTAATCCGGACCACTTCGTTTCGTCAAAAAATGTCGGTTTAGCGGGGTATCCGGATTATCGGAAAGTAAAAAATCAATCAATCTTGCAAATGCAGTACCGTGTTAAAAATGCAGTATGCACCTTACTCCAATTCTAAGTACCGAGTTTCTGGCTGGACAGCAACTAAAATAAAATTATATTTTTTGTATGATCCGACCCAGTGTCGAACCCCAGAACCACCGTATTAAAGACGAATGCTCTAAGCCAGAAGTGACGAACATGCGGCCGCAAATCGGTTTGACAACCGCTCTTGCATGGCGAAGCATTCCGGCTGGACCAGCAGTCTTGAACTTTCTTTGACCTGTTTCAAATCTTTGCGCAATGCGATATCAAAAGCTGATAGCACGATTGAGTTGCAGCAGTATGTCTTCAATAGACTGCCGCTCTCAACCGATGTACTGTACGTATTTTTTTTGCGACCGCGAAAGCGTTGTTTGTTACTGTTGATGAACAACGCAACGTTATTATGAACAACGCAGACCGCAACGTTATTATGCGTAGATAATCGGCTATTGTTTCGTCAACTAACTACATACTGTATTAGGACAATCGTGAATCATTTTCGCTTAACTGGTAATAATCCGGTTTATCGGATTTTATTGCTATTGATTTAGCACATTTGTTCCAAAACTTTTGTGTCGGAGTCGGACAGCGGGGTTTCCGGATTAAAGGGGTAAAATGCATAGGAAGAAATCCGTTCCCGGCAGTTTTGTGTCGGATAGCGGGGATTCCGGTTCATCGGGGTCCGGATTAACGAGGTCTCACTGTATATGAATTGTCTAGAATCTAGATGCACGTGAAACGTAAATACCCATGTATTGACTGTCTACTTCACCAAAACGAACTTCGCTGTCGTATATAGGTCCATATGAAATGTTATCATGATCTGAAGTCTTGAAGCATTATTTTCTGTAGTTATATAGTGGATAGACGATCAACCTATATTTTAACCAAACGGTCGATTACACGTTCTGCATGGTTTAGATAAAGTGCTTCATGAGACTTTACTCAAACAAAAATTACAAGCTGAGAAACTTGCTTTAATTTTCATTAAAAGGTACTGTTATCTTAGTATCTGGCAAACGCTGTTAAGCCTTGACGCTGGCACGCACTATCACACGTACATTTTTTCTTGTCATTTGCTTAATGAGATCGTATGTAGAGTGAAATGGATACAAACTAGTAGTACAGTAATGGGCATGAACAAAATGAAATGAATTCATCCTTTTTTGCTGATTTATAGTGGTAGCCTAATAATCATCCTATAATACTGACTTTTATCTACATTATTAACAAAATAAGAAGATTTTTTAATGCGCATGGAGTTGCCGAATATCCTATTGCGTAATATTTACCAAAGTAGCCTACATTTGTAGACATTTGGTCAAGAACTTTGAATTTGGGCAGTTTTACGCGATAGTTTCGGTGCAACTCTAGTAAGCTCTTATTCAAAACAATACCATAAAAGCATCATACAAAGTTTCTCATAAAATTGTTGAGTTTTATCTGTGCAGCTGCCTGTAAGAACAGCAAGAAGCTGGTTCCATCTGCTATGAAACCCATTCCGCCCATTATAGAACGTAAGTATCGTTACGAAAACACACAAAAGTGTAAGTTACCTTAGTATTTAAGCTCCGATTAATTTTCTAGCACTTACTCACACATAAGGATTTACAAAACGTTTCAAACTTTAAAGAAACTTCAATAAGCATAATATTTTCAGCTTTGGCAAACAAGGAACTGAAACCTCTCGGAAAAGCTTCTCCCGAAGAAGAGCTTGAAAGAATTTGGAATTATATCTACCAGCGACAGGTATGAGTAATTATTAGTTTTGATTACTTGATCAATATAGTATATATTAATGTCCAAAGTTATACACGGTAGTGTAAATTTTACTGTGCCTCGTATAAACTCCGACAAAAGTAGATATTTTATCTTGATATAAGCCGACGAGTAGCGCGATATAACTCTATGCATAAGGTAGGTGATTTCTACCTTTTTGTCTTCAGTATCATTGCACTGAGAGCAAATACCTTGGCGGTCTGACCAGTGGACCTTACATAGGAGACGGAGCTTATGATCTTTGTGTAGAGAAACAGTTCTGGCCGCAAGGTGGCGATAAAGGAAAATGTTTGGTTTATTCTTTCGGGATTAACAACGATTTTAGTTTTGATGATGAAATGGCAAAACTCGGATGCGAGGTGCACTCATTCGACCCCTGTAAGTATAAAACCGGTTTGACTTGCAATAGGTATCGTTATTGATCAGTGTTGTAGGCTAATGGTAGTGTGCAACCATCGTATTTTGTTTTTAAGCGATGATTTCTGAACAGTTTTTGCTTTATACAGCCATGACACTTGCTGACAATTCGGTCACAAACACTGGCGTAATTTTCCACAAAATAGGAATTTCAAACGAGGACAAAAACAGCGGATTTAACGGATGGAAAATGAGAACTCTCAGTGAGCAAGAAAGCTAATTTTTCGAATATAACTTACCTTGTTGCTGAAAAGTCGTGGATTTGTAGCCATCTCAAAAACGTCGAATCTGATCGTGGCAATAGCCTACAGACATATCAATTGAAGACGTCGTAAGTTTGTGACAATTAAGTTTATAATTTTTCACTAAAACTTATTAACAAGCTCACTGTCGTAGACGCCAGTAGCGAAAATAATACTTTATTTATTTCCAATGTAAGCCTACCTACTGTAGGTCATTCATATCAAGTTCCTATCCTTTTCAGGTAATGCAAGAATTACTTGAGACCGGACTCTACAAATGTGTTCGCCAGTTTTCGTTTGAATTACACATGCCTGGACCATTAACCCAACCAAAACATCTAGAACGCTGTAGATTCTTCTACCGTCAGATGAGGGCGCTAAACGACGGCGGATGGCGTCTTTACAACACGACTGACAATGTCAGATACAAAGCATCAGTGATTAAGGATTACACGCAAAGGAGCAATAAAAAGAAAATTATTAACGAGGCTGGTGCAGTAATTCTATGGGAATCCTCGTTTGTAAATTTTGAAGTGACTGGTACTTGCAAGGAAGCGATGATCCGATAAAAATGAAGCAAAACTAAAGGAACTTGCTATGATTGTCGCAAATATCTCCCAAAATTTGGCTATACTGTTTAGTAATTTAATTTAAACATTTAAGATAGGTCTCTTTGTTTTACAAAAGTTTTTGTTTAAATTCTATTTTTACGACCGACGCTTTATTAGCCTACATTCCTCTATATTTAAAAGTGAAGCAGACAATAGACTAACATTTCTCAACGAAATCTTTTTGCAACCAAAATTGTTTGAAAACAATTCTCCACAATGCCTGCAACACAAGAATAGTATAGTACTGTAATCCATTCAAATACTTAAACAGTTATGTTTTTGAGCAAACTATACTTACGATCCATCAATAGGCTATGTTTCTGGCAACACTCATTACGGTCGCGAACCGTGGCTTGAGAAAATCTGAAGTAGCTTGGTTATGTATTTGTAAGTTATACATTTTATTACGAAATCCGAGTCAATTAATTGTATAAATTAAATGCTTGCTTTAATTATTATCACTGTATTTAGTTACCAATCATGTTATTATATTTAGAAATAACTGTCTTTGCAGTAAATGGTGCTATAAACAAATTACTCTGTGTTTATATTGAAATACTTAGCTTTATTAAGAAAAAAACTAAAGAAACTTTGGACATTGTTTGTCATAATTACAATACGATTATTTCAACCACGAGATGTATAAGTTATATGTAGGCCTACCCATTAAACAATCAAGGCCAAGCTCGATTCAATTAGAATCAAAGTTCTTACATACTTTATAATTTCGTTGAAGCTGTAGTCCTCAACATGGGGGCCATAAACCGAAATTAAGTTCACACCAGGTAGTCTCATTTCTTCTGCTGGTTTAGGGAAATTATCACGAAGCATTGTAACGCTATCATTTGCCATTATCAGTAAAATTTTGTGTCGAACTTGCCCAAAAAATGTCTGCAAGTCTGTAGTAGGCTATATAGTGTAATGATTAATGCAACGCTCCGTATATTGCAACGCTCCTATATCTGTATATTGATCTTCGCCTGCCTTGTCGGTGGTTTTTTTTAAAAAACATTCTCCCGCGCTACTAAGTCTATTGAAAAGGAGCCGTTTTGTTTATCGAGTCTTGATTCGTATTAGCTCCCTTGTATGGTATGATAATAATGTTTCTAGCCGGTATGAGGAAAGTTTTTGCATGACTTACACCCGGCGATAATTCCTCATCGCTCGATTCCTTGAACCGAACTAGCCCTTGTGCAATTTCCGACCGTTACACGTTTTTATGTAGTAATTTTTTATACAGTACTGAACGATTTTAGAACTGTCCTCTGAACAGGAGTAAGTGCTATATGCTGACCTACTTTGCAAACCATGGAAGATGCTCCAGAAATCCAATCCGTTACCATTTTAGCCTTGTGTGAGCTGTGTGTATTTTTGCTTATGATCCTATTTACGTATGGCCTGCAGCAGTGCTACGGAAGTTGTACAGACCAGCGTGAAGTTGTTTATTGTTTCCCTGGTTAATTATTCGTATACATGAATTAAGTAAATTAAGTTATGTGGTTTCTAATTCAGTTACTTGTT
Organism: Clavelina lepadiformis; assembly: GCF_947623445.1. Classification (NCBI taxonomy): domain Eukaryota; kingdom Metazoa; phylum Chordata; class Ascidiacea; order Aplousobranchia; family Clavelinidae; genus Clavelina; species Clavelina lepadiformis. The sequence continues at coordinate 4,412,787 of NC_135244.1, read as the reverse complement.
TGTAGATCGAATGGTCACATGCTACGTAGTTACTTATTCACGTGTAGCGGCAGTTCGGTACTTCTTGGTCTGTCGCTGGCTGGCGCCCTCAGATTACTCCCCACACGTGGTAATTTTCTCACATCGCGTACGTCCTTTTCTTACTTTTTTATCATAAAGGGTTTAATTTACATTATCCTACATTAAGAAGTGTACTACCACTTTGCGGAAACTGGTTTGCAGTATTGAATCAATTCTGTATTACGACCCGCAAAATTAAAAAACTTGATGAGTTAGTAGATTTTTGTGTGTGCGCATCCGCAGTCGTTCAAAATTCTATAAAAAGTTCTGTGCTGCTATTGAACAATTCCAATTCGGGCAATACCATGGAAAAAAATGTGTCAATCGGAACTGCCAAGCGATTATCTCGGTAAACAAACCGGAGCTCGAGCAATGACGGATCACGGGCGAGTTTAAGTCATGCAAAAACTTGTCTCATTACGAAAATAAATATTATGTCAGGTTACCATATACCTACTCTAGGCCTTCGTAAGTTTAGTTTGTAGCGCTTCGCACCACATAGCACTGCCAAAATTTTCCGACTTCTTGGCGCAGTCTTCACATTTGTTTATTATCATCGAGCCTGCTATACAGATGCTTGTGCTGTAGGCTACTGCACGACATAATGTCATGGAATGTCTTATGTTTCACTAGTTTGAATAAACGTTTTAGTTTTTATCCTACTATTTGTCTGCAAATAGTGTTGGCAGAGAAGAACACGTAGCCTTCATGGAAGTCAGGTCAAGCGAAATTTATTGACTCAGACGTGTACATGATCTCACAACCAGAGATCGATTCAAGTTTGCTGCTTAGGTGTACAGTTGCACACCACTTGAAAACAATTTTGGGGAGATGGTAGGCTACATTCTATACATAAGTTTTCTACAAAGCTACTTTAGTTGTGTAATTTATGGCGGGCTTACGTATATTGTCGCATTTGTCTTTTTAGATGTATTCATCTTAACAGATAGGACACAGTACTGCAACAACCTATGGATCGGTATATTTCTGATTTCAATTTAATTACTTTTCAATGGATCGAAATTAATTTTTATTGCGGTACAATGCAAACACTGGAAAATCAAACAAACACTTACTAGCTTTTCTTGAATCCAAGCTAAAACCAAGACAAAGAAACAACATCCCAATATACTAAACTTTAGTGACTAAGGTAAGCAAACGTCAAGATAAAGTGAGTAACGTGTTTCACAGTGAGTTTTATGTATCACTTAGAGTTACGTCACAAACTTTCAACAACAGTTTTTGTACAGTTAATTAAAAATTGATCGGGAAGTGCAAAAAATATGTTACAGGTCCCTTATTACTTCAGTGTGACAAGAGTAAGGTTAAACTTTTAAGTCGCACGATAAGTACCACTTTGCTAATTGTCATAATTAGCCCTTATTCTTACGGAATTCTCGTGCAGATCTGATGATAGTAGGTTATTGTTATTTATTTATTGCGTTACCTATATTGTTATTTTTGCTTTATTGCGTGTGCTTAACAATAAGTGCTGTACTATATTTTGGCCGTGTTTAGTATGCACGACTCCGTTTTGATTACTTCCGATTTACGTCATTTGTACTACGGAGTTCAACGCGTTAGTCTGATATAGACAGTCGGTAATTTGCAGTCCACTGAACGCAGCTTTATTTTGTACCCTGAAAACAGTAACCGTTTTGTTGAGAACCTATTATTAATGATGATTCAAAGACATTGACAGTATGGTTCTGGTATTGTGATGCTTAACTGGCTATCACGGGTTAATGAATGCGCTATCAATGGAGTCAGATTAGCGAAAAATTGATCAAACAATAATTAATTTACAACTGTTCACAACCCCAACAATACGCTCACCACAACAATTGCAGGCCCTACTCCAGACCATTAGGTCGGATGTCTTTTATTGAGAAAAATTAAAGCGAAAAAATTGCCAACCATCCTACCTATTATAAGTACTGTATACCATACACGAGATGTGTCTATTTCTATTCTCTATAACACATGTGTCAAACAATGGTCAAACTCCTGGTCAGCGAGCCAAATGTTATCACGTCATTTCATGTGTTCAGCCAAAATTTAACTGTTGTTGTGTATGCCAGAGATGTTAAACTCGTGTGCCCCATGCAGCTTTCGGAGACAGAATCTACAGCAATGGAGATACTTTGTTCATCTATTTTGCACAACTTGCTCTTTGTAAATTTTTGTAAAACTTGAACCGAAGTTAAACCGTCTTCAATAGCGGTTCGATTCCCTGGTCGAAATTTTTTGCTCAAACTATGCAACAAAATTTTCCCCTTTCATTGCTAGGGATTCAGGCCAAATTTAGATAACATGTTTACATTTTTCTAAGCAGCAATTTGTTTACAAAATATATTAAAACTGCTTTGTATGGTCTTTGTGCATACAATTAATAAACAAATGTACTGGTAACATTTTGCAATCTTCTCAAGTTTTATTTGATTCAGTTAAACATTGATATTATTATGGCATTATTTATTATTCTGGAAACAAATGTTTATAACTTCACAACATTGTGTTTTAGTTATAACATTTCTATGTCATAATTTTACTTGGCGTTATACAAAGACTGGTGAGTAGAAAAGAATCTAGCTTTGGTAGGTGAAGGCTGGTTTGAAGGATTTCGATCAACTTAACCTGTTTAGTTCAATAACTTAGTAGGGCGTACAATTATCGTGTTCAGGCCAAGAATTTTAAAAAATGGCTGACGAAGAGGGTCTTGCCAGTTACAAAGCTCAACTTACCCAGGTAGAAGCCGCATTAACTTTGGACCCTGGAAATGAAGATTTACTGAAGCTTAAAGAAGATCTCTTGGAGGTAAGATAAGACTGTGTAAGGGTCTGTATAAGATTTTGATGCTTAAACTAAAATTTATCGGCTTGGTAGCTGAGAAGTTACAGCGTTGACCAGATTGCAGAGTATGGCCGTTTTCAGCACGATCTTATGTGCGCCAAACAACCACAAATAACAAGTTCAGGTGACAAACTGTTTGATTGCACTTTAGGTGCGTAATTACGTAGTAATGTGCACGGTTTGATTAATTTAGTATATAAATCAATTAAAAATTCATTGCGCAGAAGTTCTGGTTAGGCGCACAATTATGCACCTAAAGAGCGCCACTGTAGTTCGAGCCATGCAAATTCATGAAGCAGGCACAATCTCAGACAAACTTCTATTTCACACAGCCGCAATCAAAAAGTATGGTAAAACATAGCAGAAAATTTCGGGCCTCACAGCCAAATATTTTGCTTCAAAAAGTGCAGCTTATGCCTTACCGTTATTCAAAACCAACAAGTTTTAAGAAGAAGACCTGCAAACAGCAGGTCCGAACACATCCTACAACCCATCAGTGTCATTTTCTGCCAATATCTGGTAAAAGAATTTTGCAGAGATAGATCACACTACTTAAAAGAACGATAAATGACAAACATTTAATAAAAACCACGTCCTAATAAAACGGAACAAGGACGACCTTTACATCTTGGCAGGCGATATCGTTTCACTTTCCACCAACATTGACCGTTCTGTGCTGAAACTATCCATATCCACAGTCCTCGAGCTCCACTCCACGCTGACCAAAGACAACCAGCATAAATTACTAGAGCTTATAATGTACACTCTACAATCTGTTACTGTGCAATATGGAGATAAATTGTACAAACAAAAGAAAGATATTGCAACGGGACATAATCACTCTGTACTCTTAGCGAATATTGCGAACCATTCGGCTTTGTTACAAAAATTTTGTAAATGACATTGCTATAGACAGAGCTATGTTTGTTCAATGGTTTATCCGATCATCCCACACTCATTTTCAAATCAGTTATCTTTTCTGAAGCTATTCGTATGCACAGGCTTTGTGAATGAGATGCAGATTTCAAGAACAGCTTGTCTACTTTGCTAACCAAGTGCTTGAAATCAAATTTCCCAAAAAAGATCAATTATGACTTCGTCACATAATATGCTTCAGGCTGTAAGAAACGTTTTGTCCCTAAAGGATAAAATCAAAACAAACCGGTTAAGAAAAGAGTTGTATGGGCTGCATTATTCCCTACTCTTATCGGTCTCTCCGTCAGATTGTCACCTCACCTGCTGTGGGCGAAATATATATCTGTTTACAATTACAAGCAGACTCGGTTTTATTATTTATTCTACTGTTGCCAGTGCAATTTAGCTGCTTCAATGATCGCTTGTTACTTTCTAGCCGACGCTGTGAATTGTTCGGGTCCAGGTTTAGACAAACCTTTATGTCATATAAATACTCTTTTTTAAAGTTAATTTTTAACAATTGGTTGTGCGATTTTCTTAAGGCAAAATAGTCCTTCCTTAGAGTAATAGGGGCCATTCACTCATTTGACATTTTTATCATGATACCTTCAGCTAGCATAACCAACAAATCCTAAAAGACTGAAAGTGCACAAAGCAGGAACTGTCTGACTATGGTTGATTAAACCAGCCCACATCTGTAGTGTAAATTTCCGAGAAAAAATTGGTTTCTTGTAAATTCTGTCATCTGTTTAAAGAAACCACAGTGTAATGAATTGTCAATTGACCTTGTCACGAAACAGATCAAAATAATGAACATAAAGCTTTGTTAAGAAACACCATGATATGCTTGGTCTATGATTAGTTTTTTTGCAGTTTAATCTAAAGCTTAGTTTAAAATAAACTTGTTTACACTGTTGCCTGCCATATTGAAATAGGTGTGTAGATATGACCGCTTTTCTATAACAATTAAGAAATGCATATAAAGTTTTAATGTATATGTCAACTGTAAAACAGACAAGAGTCGAATGATAAATGTGTTAATTTTTGTATGTGATATAGGATTTCAGAAATACATTTGAAGAAAGATTATTCAGTTTTACTGCCTAGTTCCATGGTTTTTAAGCTTGCTAGATGTACCGAACTCGGTCAGCTTCATATATAGATTCATCGAACTCTTTGCTTAAATTTAAAAACATGCCAATTTGCAAACAGTATATAACTGTACTGATTTAAACTAAACATTACTTAAAGTGCGTAACTAATGTACAGTGTCATTTAATCTTAATAGTACTCATCTCAACAAAACCCAGAGACTAACTCAGCAAACGCCCTGGGTGTGATTAAACCCAGTTTAAGAATTACTGGTCTAGATGCTTTTTGTATATAGTTTTTTAAATGCATCAGGTTTAGATAAAATATTCTCATAGCCAGATTCATGCAAATATTTCAATATGGTGGTCGGCAGTGTAAAAAGGTTTTTAGTTTCAGCAGAAGTTATGAACTTACTTATTCATCAAACAGCATCCTAAAATGTTATAAGTTATTAAATATATTTGATTTCTTTTATAAAGGTGATACAGCTTACTGTTGATTTGTCGGGAACAACAACTACTAGCAGTAGAAATGTACCTGAGAATGCAGCCAGTGCCGCTCAACCTGGCACTCGCCAATGGCAATCTGGAGATAAATGTTTAGCAAGGAAAACAGATGATGGAATGTAAGAGAAATCATTATTTTACATTTTCAAATTCTTTTATTTCTGTTTTTTATTTTCTTTGTTCTTTTATGTTGTTATCACATATATGATAAGCACAGTAATCTTCCAGTTAAGTACTTCACTTGGATCTGATTACCAAGTGCAAGCTTATCTGGTAGGTACAAACTTAACAGTTGTTAGCACAGTTATGATTCTGTTGTTCATATAAATAGCAAAAACAATACTTGAAAGGGTATCTACCTGAATTACTAGTTTGAATTTCATAATAACAAACCTATAACTCAAGAATTTTAGATTTGCATTCAGAAGCCAAACTCTCAAAATTATCTGAAAAAGTTGGAATTTTTAACAAATCTTAATTTCTTAATTTTTGTGTGATTGAATCATACCGGTGTAGACAGATTCTGTGTGAACCCACTTATTCATCTATACAGAGCATAATGTTTTCAGGTGTACATTCATTAACATAGAGCATCTTACAGTGTTTTGTATGATGTCACTCATGCAAAGTCTATTCTTCCATCTATTACCTTTCCGTTCAATCTGTTTTGATTCTTTTAACTGATAAATTTGAATCTAGACTTTTCCAATTTTTTGAGAACTTGAATGAGTGTGTTGTTAAGCTGGAGGCAAAATGTATATTGTCAAGTTTTCCCACTATCTTTCTATCAAGATATTATGAAGCCATTGTTGAAGATGTGCTTCCAGAAAGTGAAACTGTTGCAGTACGTTTTGAGGACCTTGGAAAATCAGACGTTTGTCAAATATCGTCTCTTAAACCACTTTTAAGTGACAGCAGTAAGGCAGCGGCTGGCACAAGTAAAATTCAAAGCAAAGCAAATTTAAAGTAAGTGAATATATACTGTATGTTATTTGTAAGTAAATATGCTATATTACTACAATTTTTTAACTGTGGTTTTAAGGAAAGAGAAGTTAAAACAGCAACGGGAATATCGTAAAAAGCGAAATCTGAAAAAAAAGATGCGCGCAAAAGAAAAAGAAGCAGAATCGGAAATATCAAAAAACAAATGGATGGATTTCAATAAGAAAATTTCCTCAAAAAATGCCAAAGGACTGGTAAGATATTTTACAAAACTTGCTTGTGCAGCAAGTTGCGCTTTTCAGAAATTCTAACAACTCAAGACAATCAACAATATGATAATAGAACGAAAAATGCCGTAACATCCTTTTTTCTAACCTTCAGATTAAAAAGAGCATCTTTGCATCACCTGAAGGTACTGGCAAAGTTGGTGTTGGCACATGTGGCATCGCCGACAAGAAAATGACTAAGTTTGAACACGGGGCAAAATATAACGCCAGGCATTTGATACCGAGATGAGGCAGTTGCAGTTGGACTTGTTTTTACTCTTGAAGTGGTGAAAATCGAGGCAACATTGTCAATTGGGAAGTAACCACGTGGCATAATTGCCATTTTAACTAGAAAAATTGTCACACCTCGGAGTCCGCACCATGCAACATACAAAGATGGTCATCTGTTGGCAATATTTTCAAGGGGAAGTTTTCAGTTGTATTTACAGCGATATAGAACCAATTTGTTGTGCTGTATGCGATCCATTTTATCTGAGCATATTTTTAATATAAACATTTTACCAATTGCTGATTATTGTTTAGCAAGAAAATATGCCTCAAGTATGTGCCACAATTCTCACAGCAGCGCGTGTTAGTGTTTGCTAGAAAAGTATAGGCTAAGGTGGGCAGTCAGTACTTTGAAAGTATCGTCGGTTCCGGTATTATTTTTAAAAAGTAGTTCGGTACTTATTGGGTACCGCTTTTTTTGTGTAGAAGATGCTGATGCAAAAGCAATGTTTGACGATATTATGTTCCCGGTAAAGGTTATTCCAGGTCAAAACATATGTAACGTCACTTGCAATTTTACTTGACATTTCTAGATTAACAAAGATCAACAGACGCTAAAATTGGTATCAAGGATTAACTAACATGTATTTTTGAAAACATACTTGTTTCAAATTTAGAAATTATCACGTGATAAGTACCGAGTACCGGGACTGACTGAAATTTCTTGAAAAAAGTAAATTTGTACAAAAATTTGGTACCTTTTTTCAAAAGTATCGACGATATCAGTATTCAGTATTGAAGAAGTACCACAGTAAAGTAATTCGGTACTATAGCGTATAGCATAACGGCACTGCCCACCTATGAGTATAGGAAGGAATCTACAACAAAAACAGGATAAACCGTTATAACAGGGGTGTCAAACTCAATCGCACCAGGGACCAAAACTCATACCTTATTTAACGCCGCGCGCCGTAAGGATAAAACTTGATTAAACATTTTGTGACACGAGTACATGAATTGGAAAAGGCAACGAAACAACACCAAATTTTTGATGTTTTTTGACGATTTTTGACTGGGCTATTTTTGGTTATTCTTCTCTTACATCATTATGTTTCGTTCATCCCCTTGCAAAAGCATTAAAGAAATAACAAACAATAAAGAAAAACGCAGCCCAGATTACAAGCGTTAGAATAAATCGATTTATTCTATCGTATGATGAGGCAACTGCTGTGCTGCTGTATTGTGCGATTTGTTATAATCTTGTTTCTTGCTTGAAAAAAGTAAGTTATACTGTACGATGATCTCGCGGGCCGGAAATAGTTCAATGTATAAAATAGCATTGCGGGCCAAGTTTTATTGCAAAGCGGGCCGGGAGTTTGACACGTATGCGTTATAAGATAGTAAACATAATAAGATAACGGATTATTCTGTTTTTGTTGTAGGTTCCATCCTATGGCTTTGTCTTGAAATGTACAAATTGACATCGATCTAAATTTTGATGAAATAGGGTTTTAACAAAGTTAGTTTTTCTGACGAGTCATTTTCAATTGTGATTAGCGTCAGGGCCTTTAACTCAAAAAATATTCATAGTGCCCACTATGTCACAGCTGTCTAAAAAATAGTCTGGTTGGTACTTTTTACAGAGAGTTGCATTTTTTGGAAAAATATCCTGTATGATTTGTCTTTGTTGCCCTCATTGTCATAACATGACTCATTTAGGACTTTGAGTCATTCAAAAACGTGATTCGAATTAATACAACACTGCTTTGAAGTTATTTTCTTTGTATTACACTAACCACCATGAATATTGACAGCTCTTATCTTAACAAGAGTATCATAACATTAAGAAAACTTCAATGCATATAGTACGTGTAGGATTATTAAACTATTAATTAAACATTATACTTTTGGCTACTTAGCGATGTATGGATTTACAAACACAAAAACATAATCACCTTTTAATACCAACCGAAAACCATTCGTAGAAAAACGACATCATTCGTAAAACTGAACTTTCAAGATGGAACTACGATAATGAAACAAACACCTTCTCTATTATAGCTCTGTTAACACTATCGGTAGAGAAAGACAAACAGTCAAATAGGCTATTAAAAGTAAATCGGTTGAGCTGGCTAGTTGCTTTACTAAAAAGCAAGAAAATAACAAGCAAAGTGGTTTGCAGTGAAAAAAAGGTAAATAACTTAAAATTGTCTAAAAGTGATAAAACCATTGTGCAAGTGTTTCTGTAGCCGCGGTTTGGTACAGATAAAATATTCTTGCTAATATTCGACGGTTACAGACTTCGTTTTTAGATATTCATTCAGTGCATCTTCACCTGAAAACCAACAAACAATTTGCTGTAAAACGAGCTATAAATAACACACCGGTACAAACAAAACGTATAATAACTGCATTTAGTACAGGGGTGGGCAACATACGGCCCGCGGGCCAGACCCGGCCCGCAGACAGTTCAGCAGTTCAGTTTAGCAGTTCAGTTTTGACTTCAGCAGCTAATGAAGTACATTATTCATTAATAAATTCATTAAATACTGTTTTTGGTCTCTATGCTTAAAACTTAAAGTTTACATTAAATACGATTTATTCCTTGCATAGGTGGATAAATACACGATTAATGTATCGATTCAGGAATCCGGCCCGCCAAGTACTTTATTTTCTCATATCAGGCCCGCCGACCGAAAAAGTTGCCCGCACCTGATTTAGTAGCACCCTATTCAATACTTACCCAAGTCTTTGCCGAAACCTGATTGTTTAAAGCCTCCGAATGGAGCTGCAACATCGGTTTTGTTGTAGGTGTTTACGAAAACTGTACCGGCATCGAGTTTATCGGTGACATAAAGTGCTTTGCTGATATCTCGTGTAAAGACACCAGAAGCCAGGCCATATTCGGTTCCATTTGCACTTTTCAGAACTCCATCAATGTCACTGCAAATTAACAATGCGGATCATATAGGACATTTGCTTGCTCATTTGACAAATTTTCCCTTTGATAAACCAGTTTTCTCACATGCATAACATTTCTTAATCAGTTAGAGCCACTATACACACTATAGTTAACTTGATGTCTGTAGTATAGAAATACTGTTAAATTCGGTCATATCGGTTGTTAAGGTATTGTCTAATACTCTAATTAATCATAAGGCATCGCTAGACATAACAAATTGATAACAACTGAAGAAAAATTTAACAAAATGGAATATATGCTTAGATTCAGCTTGGTTCTTTTTATTTTTTTGAAAACAGAAAAATTAACTTTTTTGATAAATCTGTTTCCGTCATTTTCTAACTTGATCACAAGCATTGGGACACTCACCCTTCAGAAAATTTCGACACTACCATCACCGGGCCAAATGATTCCTCTTTGGCAACGTACATGTGATCATAGACATCCGTTATGACAGTCGGCATCATATAAAGACCTGGCATGTCACACTGCTTGCCACCATACACTAAAGTGGCACCTTCATTCACGGCTACATCACAATATTCAACCAACTTTTCCAAGTGAGCCCTATTGTGGAAACAAATTTAACAGAAACTCTTGATCTGTTGCTGTTATGAGTATCCAGTCAGTTGCAAAATTTTTGCTTATTCTAAAACCACTTATTGCAACAGGAATATAGCATACGCCTGGTGTTTATCATTCTACAAAATCTTATCAGATGCAAAGTATTTGAGTTTTGAAGAAAAACTGCACCTATGGTTTTGGGGGCCGTGATCTGTGCTAGCACTCAGTGGGTTACCAATCTTCATTTTCTTAATTTCCTCCACAATTCTAGAAACAAATTCATCATGAATCGATTCCTCAACAAATAATCGACCAGCAGCAATGCAGTTTTCTCCTTTGTTAAAGAAGACCGAGCTCATACCCTGAATGTAATATGACAATTGCTTGCAAGCTGTAAAATTGTTAGGCCTAAAATCGGATACACAGCCACATAATAGGCCTATTTAAGGTTCTGTACCAGTAGAGTTGAACTGACTGACCACTGACACTTACAAATCTGACTGCTTTGTCCATGTCACAGTCACTGAATATAATAAGTGGGGATTTCCCTCCTAATTCCAGGGAGACTTTCTTCAAGTTGCTCGTAGCAGCACTGGAACACGACAACAAAAACGTTGTTAAAATTATTCTCGGCCATTCATCCACTAGCAGACATCACGCATATAAAGTCACTAATAATCCTTCTTCAGCATAAAAGAGTTATGCTGAAGAAAAGGTCATACACCATACCTCTTCATAATTTGTTTGCCTATCGGAGTTGATCCAGTAAAGCCAAGTTTTCTAATTTCCGGATGATCAGCCATCCTTTGACCAATATTCGAGCCGGCACCTGGAAGGATATTGATGACTCCTTTTGGAAACCCAGCCTTGACAACAAGTTCTGCAAACTGATGAAGTAGAAATCTTTTAAGCTGACAGCAATGCATTTGCCAAAGCATCACATTTCTATTCACACAGGTAAGTAATGTTATCAATCAAGTCAGCGCTGGTTGTCTAAGTTGACCAAGAACTTTACGTTTAGATATTTACAAAATATTTTCTGTAGCGTTCACAACAGCAGCATTATAATATAATGCATACTTTACAATTCCAGTGAATTCCCGGTCTTAGTGTCTCACTTACTTTAAGGGCAGTAAGAGGTGTAACCTGGGCAGGTTTCAAAACCATTGTGTTTCCCGCCGCCAAACACGAAGCCATCTTCCATGCCAACATCATCAATGGGTAATTCCATGGAATAACAATAGCACAGACGCTGCATGTATAATGCATTATACAATCGCTGTATCAATCTAACAACTACATATCAAGAACATACACAGCATCCATGTGCATACCATTTTCCAAGAACCATTAACTCAAACTCTGGCAATAATTTGATACCATATTTAAGGGAAATATGTTTTTGTTTGACAAAATGTCAGGTAGTGCGTATCAATAAAATTTTCTGTAAACGCCCTTGCGTATCTTACACCAACAAGAACATACAGTGGCTGCAACCGTTGCGGCTACATCTACTGAATAAAATAAATTATATACAATAAATTACCCAATTGGTTCGCGTTTGGTGTAAGTCAGGTTGCGATTTGGTTGTGCATGGTTAATTGGAATCGTCTTGCCTTGAATTTTGTCACACCAGCCAGCAAAGTACCTAAAATAACAGTTTATCAGTTTGTTGTCAACAAAACCAGTACATTACATCGGATGAGTCAGGCAACGAATAACCTGTAATAACTTGATATGGTCATTTTGGCCTGCAGTCAATAAATCACGAGTTCCCCAAACAACGTTACCAACGTTACACCAATAGCCATTATAAATAAATGAAAGAAATTCTTCTGCGGTTTAAAATAACAACTCATTACAGCTGTAGCACACAAGCACCTGAAAGTCTGTATTGACATCCCAACATGAGTTTTCAAAGCCAGGGTGTAGACAGCACCAGAGTCAAGTGATTCTATTGCAGCCAACTCTTCCTGGTTTTGTTCCATTAGATCGGCCAACCTGGAGAAACAAATTTATGGATAAGAAAATATCTTCAGATTACCAAATTCGAAGAACTAATGCAAACCAATTAGTAATGGAAGCTAATGCTGTCGTAAATCGCACCAAATTATTGTGATAATGATATTCATAAATGGGATTAAGCCAATATAAACACAAATCGAAATGAAATTAATGAACGTTGACATAGCTGTGGAATTCAGTTGAAGAAGAATTCAAACATGTTGTATACAAATATAACATTATCCTTAACATTAACTGTTTTGAAAATAAATGAACTGGTAAAAGTACTTATGGGAAAATGAACTTTTTCAATTTACAGCATTAACCAATGAAAAGTCATCTTTTCAAGAAATGATTTTTTTTTTTGTTAGGGAAATATACTATTAAGTGATTACAGCATCTTACAATGAAAACAGAACAAGATATTGATAATTTAATATATTTTGAACTGAAAGAATTAGGAAAATTATTCTTGTCAAACTGCTCAATTTTTGTGGTTATATAAATGTATGTAAGTGTCGTTTCAGTACATCAGTATTAATAAATCCTGCACTTCAAAGCAAGATTAATGTGCTAATGTTAACAATAACCCAACCATAATCAACAACTTACTTGAACATTAGCGTGCCACGATCTCGCGGGTTCATCGCTGACCAGGGACCATCAAACGCCTCCTTGGCTGCCTCCACTGCCTCGTCCACATCTTCAACTGTGGCCTTTGACACTCTGCAGATGACCTGGTTTAAAGATGTAAGATAACTTTAATCTAAAGTTAAACCAGTTGGACAATGTAGACGTATTGCGTCTCTTTATAGGTTGTAAGCAGAGACAGTTTACATATAGCCATGTTACTGACTGGTAACTACATTGATACTTCTACAATGAGTATATTTATACAAATATTACAAGTTTAAGTAAGTTCACATCAGAAGATATATACTAGTGGATCATACAAAATCCTCAAGTTTTAAGGAAACACTCATTCTTACAGATTCATCAGCAGGGTTGATGGTATTGTATTCGTCTCCATTGGAGGCATCGACAAAGTCATTATTAATGAAAAGCTGATGTGGCATCTTCAATGTCATGCCAAGAGCAGTTTGTTCTGCATAATCCACTTCCAGTTCTTCTTCTACTTCAAGTCCTCTGAACACTCTGATCATCTAAATCAGCAAGTCAGAAAATTGATATAACAAACTTCAAATTGGTTACATGTAGTGCTTATTGTGTAAACAGAGTATCAAAACTTGGTTTTAAATTGCTCAAGCGATTGATATTGTCCCAAATGACTTACTTTTTGCATAAACTGCTCGAAGGTTGTGTTCATGTACACATCCTCATTTTGCAAAGCCACTCCAACAGCTTGCTTTGCTTCTTCAACCAACCTGTGATAGTAACAGGTTGCAACATATTATCTGACACTAAATCAGACAAATGCCAGAACAGACATTTTTGTTGACATACAATAGTATATATAAGTATAGAAGTAAAGTGCATTTCCGCACTATGTTAGGCAGTCCATGAATATCTTACCTTACAACATCCATTGAACCTGCACCAGACTTGAAGAAATCTGTGTCATCAACGATCTCCTTGTTTAAGATTCCACCCCATGCTGCTTTCAGCTTCTCTCGCATCCCTACTTCTTCTTCTGTGAGCTCAAGTGACTCAGATGCATCCGCTTGACCGAACTTGGAGGCAGGCACCATACGACCATCAGAATATTGGATGTTTTTCACATTAACCTAAAAGCGATAAATGTATTTTTCAAAGTAGAAATATTATACAGGAATGTATGTATATTATGTGTTATCTTTTAACATGTTGACTACCAACAAATATTTTTATCAATTGATTTTATTTTTGATATGAAAATGCAAGTGAAAGTTTAAAGAGCATATAGAAATACTGAGTACATTATATAATCAACATACATAAAATGTTAACGCAGCTTAGACAACTGCTAAGGTAACATACCTTTTTACCATCATTGCCATAGAGTAGCAAACCATTTTTATGAACAATGGCAGGGTTTGACATGCCCTCAATATGTACTTGTTCCCCAGTGGGGACCTTGCTGCGATGAATTGTGGAGCCATAAAGGGTAATTTGCTGCAAATTATAACACTGTGTTATACAATAGCCTCGCAAAGTTGGCACAGACAGGGAATGGATGATTAAACGGTTTAACAAGTGGAAATTTTTAATCAAATGCTAAATCTGCACTGCTCCGTCTGCAAACGGAAAAGCACAAAAGAGTAGTGGAAAATTACCGGGTTGTTTGAGAGCATAACGCTTTGAGAGAGAAAGGCAAATATAGGTCAACGTTCAATCAAAAATAATGAAGCCGGCAAGTCAAGTGCCTAAGGCAAACACAAGAAGCTATTCATGTGTAGCACGTAGCACACACGTGTAAGCCAATCGATGCACGCTATTCACCAACTTTGATAAAGTCTAATGCTTAATAGGAACAGGAGGTGGTATCAGATAACACATGACCAGGAAGTTAAACATTAAGTTATGCAAGAACCACACTATAACTTAAAAAGACTGATCTTAATTAGCTGTGTGCTTGAAAGATTAGTCTTTTTATATCAAGTTCAACTTTGTAAGTTGCAATGAACTATTTCTGCAACTACTTAGTTTAACTTTAAGCACTTACTTCACCATTAATTGTTGTCCAAGCACCGGGTATTTTGTCATTTCCTCGGATAAAATTGTGTACGTTTTGTGCAGGCTGGTCCCAGTCGATTTTGGCAACACCTTTCTTCATAATCCCTTCATAACTTGCTCCTTCTTCAGGCTGAATAATTTTGGGGGCTTTTCCATCGGCAATAAGCTGCACAGCTTCACCCTAAATGATTAATTGTTCATGTTTTGTTCGTATTAAAAATTTTTGCAAACTCTGAAGTAGAGAATTTTATGACATATTTCCAATAGTTGCCACAAATTTGGCAATGAAATTATTTTACAGCTTTAGACAAGGTACCATTGCTTTAATTCCTTCTGGGTAAAGAAATCTGTTGTACAAGTCATCAAGGGTGTCATTAGCTTTTATATCACATTCACGTTGCAGTAAGATGGGTCCAGTATCAAGCCCGTCGTCGGCCCAAAATATGGTGAAACCAGCTTTCTTATCACCAGACATCAAAGTCCTACATAATGAAACAAAGGTTAAAACACTAGCTGGAAGCCGACATTGAAATCCAATGTCACCTGATTTATCTACCAGTTAATTGCTGATGCTCCTCTGTGTTTTGGTAAAATAGATGGATGATAGATAATTGATCCGTGCTTTGGATGATCGATGACATTCATGGGAATAAACTGGGAACAGAATGGCATAACGTTTAACTCCGCTCCAACTTCCTTGTACTTATCGACAACTTCAGCAATTGGTTTTCCTTTTAACCTCCATCTTTTAAATTTAAAGACTGGGATACCATCTTGCTCGGCAGCAGATGCTAGTAAACGAAATACAGTATAAGTGTTACTTAGGCATGGTTCATGTGTTGAAACGAGCCAAATAAAAGCACTAGTAATTTATGTACCATAACATAATTTAAAGCATGGCCGTTTTTTTCACCAGACAAAAAGTATGGCAGTAAAAGTTGTTGACAAGAAATCGTAGGGGCAAAGACACAAATTTTGATGCAGCAACATGCAATGAGGCTTTTATTTTCTGTTTACTTAAATCATAAGTTGGTATTCAAGTTACTAGGCTTGCATGATCAGTTCACTACAAACGTAAAAAATTTCAGTGCTATGCATGTTTATTAATCTCAAGCTGCTGTGTGAGCCACGCTTTCCACTTTCAAACTCACCAAGTGGGTCTTGCTTTCCACCAACATCAGGAATTGTAAAAACTCCAACAACCTTATGCCCATTCTTTCTCAAAATGTTATAAGTTTCTGCACCAAACATCGACTGTCCAATTACAGCAACTCTCATTTTGTTTGCCCAGTATCTCTACAGAACAATATGTCTTGAAAATACTCACTTCCTGTTGAGCTATGTTGCATACGTATATATCCAAAATAAAACATAAACATTTACAGTTTCTCTTAATTAGTCTACTCCAAAAGCCAGACTACGTTGCTCTAAGCAGCAATTCAGAATGACCCAATAACCTTGGTTTTTTATATACGTAACTTTGACGCGTAACATAATCTCAAAGTGTAAAGTAACATGTACATCAAAAACCGTTGAAAAAACACTACCAAACAGCTGCGGCAAAGCACTCACAACACAGCAAAGAACACAAAATGCACAGACAAATGACTAACCTGCGAGGTTGAAAAGGCACACTTTTGGATTCTGCTAAAAGCGGTCAACATTGCGCTAGGAAACTGTTTAATCAACGCGAACCACCTAAAAGTATCAACTAGTCTAGGATGACGTGCCTAGTGTGTACCTAATCTAAAGTCAACAAAACAGCCTTGAGTAAACACGTCACCGTTGCGACACGGACAGACACGTAGCTAAAAAGCCTTTCTACCCTGCAATTCACAGCTGCAATGCACCAGGTTAAGAAGTAGGCTATTGGGCAACAAACCAAATCGTTGAAAGAAGAAAAGATAAGAGTAAAAAGAAAACGCATTGAAAAAAGAAAGCCACCATCACTTTTTACGCGCTGAGCCGTAAACCCTATCCTTTTAACAATTGGTTACAATCACAACGCCCACTTGAAATAAAATACTGTAGCGATATGATTATTATCTATTTTGTGCAGTATTAAGTTAAAAACAGACAAAGTGTACATCAAAGCAAAGCAAAAAACAAGGTAAAAACTATCTTAATCTTGGAAATTTGGCTGTTTTTATATTTTTTATCAACTAAATCCATGTGCACGAATAAAATTGTGGTTCTGCTCTAGTGCTTCCGTCAGCTGAAATGACCACCTGTTTTCAGGTTTCTTTATTTTATCAAAGTGACTTTTTCACAGGCATCCGTTTACCGAATTTGCTGAATCACAATACCGTTACAGGCAGATTTTCGCTGATGGCTTTACCACTCTCGTTTTAAACGAGGGGCCGAAAGCAATGCGTTGTAATAGTGGTTAACGATAGGTTCCTATGCTAGAGGTTTTGGGTTCGAATCTTGCTATTGTTCGACTTCTTTTTTTTATCCAAATTTATTTTTCATGTAATATAGTCATGAGAGGTGAGAGTTTAGGTCGGAGAGGATTAGTTTTAAAGTCATTTAAACTTTGGAAAAAAATTGTCTTTTTTAGTTGAAAATTAGCGTTTATTTGAATTCGCAGCCCAGCTTAGTAATTTGGTCATGAGTAGGGCGATTTAGAGTCAATTAAGTTAATTTCTTTTTATAAATTCATGTTTTCTGATTTTAGATCAACTTTTTGTTGTTATCAAATCCTTTATCAAACAATGAATTTGATACGTCACAGAGACGGGGTCAAAATTTGGCATTACACGCGCCGCCGTTTATCGAAGTATCTTTTTCCAAATTCGGTAACCGGCAGTCGGTGAAATAGATGCTACCTTGTTTTATTCACAGAAGCACGGAGATAGATGTCTCTGGTGATGATCCCGGAATTAAAGCTACAGTCAAAATAGGCTATACATGCTATTCAAGTGGAAAAATCATACGTTCCATGCGATTTTTCATCGAGTTTGAACTCGAACCTAATGTGATTATTGTCGCGAAAGTATCGCAGAGATAGGGCGGGAAATCATAATTTACCTCGCGACGTTTCTGCTCACCGATTGAGAGTGAAATTATATAACAAATTACTCACATTATAGCATAGCTTCAAGAATGGTTTGGCTAACACAATGTTGGTGTTTTTTTTGATTAATGGATTTTTAGCGCTGTTATGAGCTGCCGTCCACTTGTTTCGATAATTTTGCCTGTCTACAATGGCGAGGCTTGGTTGGATTCATGCTTACAGTCGATAAGTGAACAAACCCACAATGGGCCGATGGAACTGTGCGTTTTTAACGATGCTAGCACAGATCGCTCAATGGAGAAGATAGAGGAACATAAACAAGCGTTAAACGATGTCAACATTGCTGTAATTATAACAACTCATGAAAATGAAAGTACAGGCCCTAAAGGTAAATGCAAGATCATTTTTACGGGGTGTAATATAAATTGGTCAGATGCAAACTTTGTAAATCATCCCAACTTTTAAAGCTTATGAAGTTGTAATGCATCTCATAGTGTGAACAATAAATTCAGTTGTGCTGGATAATTTGTTACATGACCCAGTCAGCTTTTTTGTTTTACTAACAGAATATACTTATTATTATTTGTCATAGGTTGTGGCTATGCAAAAAACAAAGCTGTTCAAAGCAGCAGTGGTAATTATCTGTGCTTCCTTGATGCTGATGATGTCATGCATCCTGACAGAATAAGAATGCAATTTGAGGTCGCAGAATCATTGCCTAAAAACACCTTACTTGGCTGCCAGGTTAATTGTCCACTTAGTTTGAAACCTTGATTAAGTTGACCAGTGAAGGCCAGCACTGTCATTTGTGGTTATACAAAAACATTTTCCATGCAGCTATTCATCAGTCTGTGAATTTATATACTGACAGGTTGTTCGAGAACCTGTCGATTCAACGGTAAGATACTCAAAGTGGATAAATAAACTTTCCCAAGATCAGTTGTACTCACAAATATATACATCAAATGGTCCCACTGTTGTTATGCCAACCTGGTTCTGTCATCGATTTCTATTTGATACTGTTGGTGGATTTGACGAAGGTGGAAAAGGTGTTCCAGAAGATTATATTTTCTTCCTTAAACTATTATCCAAGAATGGCAAACTCCACAGAGTAGACAGAGTTTTGTTGACATATAGACATCATCCAACTGCTACAACAATGTCTATTTCAGAGGAAACAATTTGGAAAATTCGACTACAAAATTTGCAGGAAAATGTTCTTTCGAAATGGTCAGGATTTACGATATGGAATGCAGGGAAGCAGGGAAGGAAGTTTTACCGTGATCTCAGGGAAGAAACTAAGGAAAAAGTTATATGCTTTTGTGATGTCGATCCAAAGAAGATCAGTAAAAGATATTATATTCACGAGCTTTCCCATAAAGTTCCTAAGCCTAAAGTTCCAATTTTACATTTCTCTGAAGCACCGAAACCATTCATAATATGCGTTAAACTGGACTTGACAGGGGGTGCATTTGAAGAAAATTTGTCGTCACTAAAACTTAAAGAAGGAGTTGATTATTTCCATTTCAATTGAATAATTGTTGATGGTAATTTTATAATGTTTGATTATATATACAAGTTGTCTGGTGTTCTATATTGTTATTAGAATTGTCAAAAATTGAAATATTACTTTTAACTATTTGTGTTGTCATCCTCACAATTCCAAATCTTGCTTGCAGTTTTGGATGTTTGGTTGACTTGGCAAAATGTTTCTGATTTAATTGTACTTTTATATTTTCTAAAACTCATGTTTATTTTGGCCATTTATCAATACAGTGACAAATTTAATCATGATTTCCTTCCTTATCAGATACTTTAACATGCAGTGAGCAATGTTGGCAGATTACAAATACAAAAATAATCTCAAAAATATCAAAACCTGCTACCTTTTTCTCAAAAATATCAATCTTTTTTTATTTTACACATCCCTAGAAATTAGTCATAGTTTGTGTCTACTTTTAGGTAGTAATTACTTGTTTTAAGATGGACAATATTACTTGTAAAATATTTCCCTTTTTTAACTTTTAAGGTTTTCTGAAAAGTGATTTAATTTTAAATATGCTCTTTTGCATCAATTTGTATCTTTAAATAAATGCAATAGCAAGTGAATATGCAGACTAACCTTGACACAGCAGTTCAGCAATTATGGAACAAAAAGAAAATTAAAGATGGAATAAGGTGCAAGATGACACTTGCTTTGTAAGTAAAATTTTGCTCAATTTATACATGATTAATTACTGTTTTACAGTAACATCACACTTATCAGTAAAAATTAATAACCATCATAATTAACAAAACTTACAAATAGGAGACAGACAAGAGAAGACCATGTACTGACCCAGGGAGAAATTGAAAGAATAATCTACACATCTATGTTGTCTCTTCATGGAGTGGTTAGTTGAAATGTGAATAATTGTTACTTGGCATTATGAATATTTTATACTAATAGACAAATTATGTAGGTTGGGGTAGCAAAGGACTACGAGCTGAAGGAATACAATCCTTCAACTGGACTTTGTACAATTGAAGTATCACCTGGGTCTGCCTCTGAACTTTGGACAGCTCTTACTCTAAAAAGTGACACAAATGACAACGCTAAATGTTTATTTACTTTAATTGATATAAAATTTGCACAATTGTCATAGCTCAAATAGTCTGAAATTATGAATGGTAACCGGAAGATCTAATTTCCGTGAGAAGAAATTCAGGTTTGACAGTTTCAGACGCAAAAATTCTCGAAGTTAGTTGACAATGTTAGCAATGAATTACGATGGCTCAGCAGAAACTATTTCATACACATCTACCATATCAACTTGTACTTTAACAATATCCTTATATGAACAAGCATCATATAATGCTTTCCACCATGGAAACTTAGCATGTTTGGATAATGGCACCTCAACTTTACAGCATTGAAGCGCTAAATCAATTGCAGCAATAGCATGAAGCTGTGGTGCATGT
The DNA here is from genome assembly GCF_947623445.1 of Clavelina lepadiformis. Lineage (NCBI taxonomy): Eukaryota > Metazoa > Chordata > Ascidiacea > Aplousobranchia > Clavelinidae > Clavelina > Clavelina lepadiformis. The sequence continues at coordinate 4,391,745 of NC_135244.1, read as the reverse complement.
TCCAGGCAACTGCTGCTCAAAAAACTGTCTCTTAAAATACTCCAAGCTGTGTCACTTATGGGGTAATGTCTCCAGTCCCGCTTGCGAAACAAATTTGACAAAGACATTAGATAATGAAGCAAGTATTTGTGAGGGTGGACGTAAGTGACTTCAAATTTTAAAACACGCATCATGAATAATTCACAAGCAGCTATTGTGTCTCGAAGATTCCAAAATTCCAAGTTTAGTTCCAAAAGCGGACGACTTGGATATTTGGTCCGATGGCAAACATTTACAATGTCTCTGAGTCTTGTGTGTTGTTCTTCAACCTTTGTCGCCAAATAAATTGCAGTCGCTGCAATGGTATATTGGTCGTAGTCCTCAACTTCACAGTGGTTGTAAAAGCGATGGTACAAGACACAAGCACTTGACAAAGTGGTATCATTAAGATTCAGTTTTGGACAACATTTGAAAATAAATTTCACAGCCAGACGGTGTTGTTGTTCATCAGTCATAGTGCAACTCACAAAGGTGGTCATATCTGAAACATAAACTCACTAATCCTAAATTCAGCCCGACTCTATGACATGTTAAGATTTATTGTCTTTAATTTCATACAATAACCCTACTGGGCCTATGTCATTTATCTTCTTGGTGGCATTCTTACAGAAAGTTTGGAATGAGTAGCTGATAATTCATTTTAATCGTATGCACATAATTTAGGAAACATTCACTCTAATTGCACCCATATGCTCGTTTGGAACCTGGCCATGGTCAAGTATATCATGCAATTCACCAAATTTAGTAGTTACTAGGTTAGAGTTTGCATTATTTTGTCTATTTGGTTCTCATATCAGCCATGAAAATTTCTGCAGCCAAAGTTTATGACATTATTGCACTTGCTTTCACCTCACCAAGACTTGGCAATAAAAATATTTATTTTGTTGACCTTATAATTCCAAGTCGATAATATACTTCATAGTAATTCTGGTCGGTCCTGTACCTATACTGTTGTAATCACATTGGGCAAGGCATTAACGACACTTGCTCCATCTCAGTGGACATTTCTAAATTCGGCAATACTAGGCCAGGCCGATATAAAAAACCAAAATATTAAAATGTGTGACAATCGGAACTTGCACAAAGACTAACGCACCAGCTCGGTAACCGTGACTCGTGCAATGAGGATCCATCGCCGGGTTTAAGTTTTAAGTTTAAGCAAAGACTTTCGTCAGTCTGAGGATAAAGATTATCATTATACTATGTATCAAAACGGCCAATACCTTGAAATGTTTGACATGAGCTGGATTGAAATAAAAGAAGGGAGCATGAAGTAAAATGAGGGGATAAATCAAGGTCTAGCATGAAAGCGCACAATTACCTCAAAGTTACCAAATTTTGATGTCATTAACTTCTGAGGGAAATCGCCACAGAAAGTTGAAAAAACGCGTTTTTCGACCCTCTAATAAACTTACAGGTTTGTGACGTCACAACCCTTATATTCGATCTACCAAAAAATCTGCACACTACCCTAACTTCTTTAAAATGGAACTGAAGTGTAACCTCTTCATTGGGCAATGAAATCGTCAGAAAAAAGATGGGGAATCCCAACAACGTGGCTTCAAGCAAATGCCACAATTAGAAACACAAACTAAACAACAAACTTCTTTCAGAGTGACATATCTCAATGAATACCAATGAAAGACAATAAAAATCAAGAGAAATGTGGATAAAAAATTTCCTGGCCATCCATTGTTGCCTAATAAAAGTCACTACATCAATTGGCAAGATATTATGGGTATTAAAGTTAGTGCAAGTTTCGCACTCGGCTGATGGCGCTATGCTGAGTATTTTCTAAAATTGTTGCTGTGGAGGTAAATTCTTCCCGTTTCTAACAATACCAAATCTGTTTTTTATCAGTCAAGAGTGAGCCGAGTTGTGCGTCGAAACCCGTGGTCAGGTCGGTTGTCCACTTTCATGCTACAGTAAGTAAGCCTACGCACTCCATACGTATTAAGCATAAAGAGACCCTTTTGACATATGAGGGTTTCGTTACTTGAATTATTTGTTAAATTATCTGAATCTATTGTTGCATGCGGTTGGAATAGTTTAACCTTTTGTCGGCCGAAAGGTTTTAATATTACAACAGAAATAGTTTACAAGAATAGGTTTTTATTATACATCACGAGACCAACGAAAACCAGTCGTGCGACATGTCTCTCTCAACTACATCCATCCGTCTCTTTCTTGATTTTCCTCCAAATTGTACTGCATTTGCCATTCACTTTCAAAATAATGACTATGCTCCCATGAAAGATTGCTAAGATCAATAGTATCTGCGCGTGGTAGAGCTGCTTACATAGAACTGGCCGGAGCTAGAAATCAAAACCTCGAAATAAGGAGCAGTGAAGAACCTGACTGACAAAAAGTAACTAAGAAGAATATAATGATTGAGTCTTTTATGGTATTGCTCATCTTGTGCAGTGTCGCCAGTTAGTAGGCCTATTCAGTTTCCTACACCCCACTGCAGAATGAAGGTCGGCATCAGTTGATGGTCTTAGCTTAAAACTCGTCACAGATTTCTGTCACGGCACAAGCGGCTAAACCAGTTTAATCTTTGAAAAACATCAAAAATTTTTTCTTTTCAAATGCGAGGAAAACAGTCAACATAGCAACAGCACAAAACAAATAACTTTTAAACCTTCTTTGGCAATAAAAATATAATAAAAAATAAACAGTTTCCACCCGAGGGCTGAGATTAAATTACAATTAATGAGCTTCCGTAGCTATTTGTGTTATTAAAGTCTGTTTCGATCTTGAATGTTTTGCCTGTCTGTTGCCTAACAATTAACCTGCAGGTTGGTCGGTTAATTTACACCTTGTCAACTCAACTCTGTACCCGAGGTTCAAACTCTGTAGCCTGGTATAAATTCAAACTAAACCTTTCGGCAACATATTCAACATTATTCAATCCTACAATACAACATTAACCAATGTAACCCAAAGTCTCAAAACTTATTCGAAAGCATAGCAAAAGTAGATAGCTTTAGATTTATATTTCTTCAAAAATAAGAATTTAAAGTAGGATTATCCCCACTTTCATATCTCATGCTTATATGTGCCTTTGGATGGAAACAGGTTTGACATAATTTTAAGTTCATTTCACTGCGTGAACGACCAGCGTTGATATCTCTGCGCAGTTCAAATAAAAATACGAGGTTGAGTTGTTTGGGATTGAATTAACCAAGGGTTGAGTAGACCGGAGTATATCGGTTGGGATTAGGTTGGCATGGAACCAACTTACAGTGACAGCGCGTTCTTGCAGGTACCAATCACTTCAAAATTTACGAATGAGGATTCCCAAAGAATTACGTAGCCTCCTCTGTTAACAATATTGTTTTTATTGATCCTTTGTGTGTAATCCTTGTTTGCTTGTGTTTTGTAGTATCTGACATTGTCAGTCGTGTTGTAAAGACGCCATCCGCCGTCGTTTAGCGCCCTCATCTGATGATATAGGAGCCTGCAGCGGTTTAAAAGTCTAGGTTGGGTTAGTGGTCCAGGCATGTGTAATTCAAACGAAAACTGGCGAACGCATTTGTAAAGTCCGGTCTCAAGTAGTTCTTGCATTACCTGCAACGAAGAGCAGTAAAGGAAAAGATTTGAGATTGTCACATAAATGTCTCGCCGAGCTTGTGTATGACGTACTACCATGTAGTAAACACGTTCTGTAAAGCTTACACATTAACCCGGTATTGAAATTTAATTCCCCCAACATTACTTTTAGCAATAGTAACTAAATAACAGGCTAAGTTATGTTGTGAAGAAATATACTATACAGTGCTTAGACGTCCAAAAGCGTAATGCCGATTAACTTACGATGTCTTCAAACCCTGTTCCGTCGCCTCTGTCAGTATCGACTTTAAGAAAATCTAAATGTCTATCCAAGTGTCCAAGTTCGTAAAGTAGAGTCTCTGTAAAATGTAATGCTTAGTGAATAACTTTTATTGGTTGTTGGACAACCAATTTCCGAGAATCTGCTGTTTCTGTGAAGAGGTCTTGAGTTATTTTCAGAAACCTTCTGCTTACTGAGAGTTCTCATTTTCCATCCGTTAAATCCTCTGTCTTTGTCCTCGTTTGAAATTCCTATTTTGTGGAAGATTACACCAGATTTCCGAACAGTTTTATCAGCAAGATCCATGGCTGTTACAAGAAAATGATTTGATAAAGAAAAAAGATCTTATTCGAAACAATTATTTTCACCGGCTTTCACCTCTTGCGCTCTTCCAAAGTTGTATTTTATCTAGGTCAATCTAATTCCGAAAAAGTAATAAAAAAACTAACAATAAAATTCAATTGTTTGTAATAAATAACTCACAAGGGTCAAATGAGTGCACTTCACAACCGAGCTGAGCAATCGCGTCATCGAAAGTGAAATCGTTGTTAATTCCAAAGGAATAGACCAGACACTTCTCCCCGCTAGGATTGCGGTCGGGCCAAAACTGCTTCTCGACACATACATCATAGGCACCGTCGCCAGCAAAGGGACCGGTTTTCTGTCCTCCGAGGTATTTGCTCTCAGTGCAGTGGTACTGGGAAAAAGATTGCACAGTATATAGAAAGCTATTAGACGAAGACCTTTGTAAACTAACCTTTATCCAAAAAAGTTTGTTATTTGTTTTATTATCCCGAAGACTGTACCTGTCGTTGGTAGATATAATTCCAAATTCTTTCAAGCTCTTCTTCGGGGGAAGCTTCTCCGGGAGGTTTCAGCTCCCTGCTTGCTAAAGCTGAAAATTAACATTAAGCATTTTTGTACAAATTGTGCAATATTTACGAAATTATACGTGTTTTGTTTTTTATATTCATGTTGAAACTTGAGATCAAGAAAAATACTCGAATGCAAAGCTCCACGCTAAACTTACGTTCCAAAATAGCGGGTTTTTCTTTGTTAAAAGAGCCTGCAAAAAGTATATTAATTACTTATTATTACCTAATCTTTTATAAATCATCACTATTTTCTAATATAACTCAGTGGTTCTTAACTTTCCCTCGAATTTGAGAGAAATGGTTTGCGGACGGGTAGCATTAATAGTAAACACGAAAATATTTTAAAGAGCTGCCACAATTTATGTACTGGTTAGAGCAACACAGCTGCATTATAGAAATCACCAGTGAAATAGAGAAACTTCAATTTTTACACAACAAAGAAAACCAAGCAACTGGTGAGATTGGCTAACTAGTAACTAGGTTAGGGCTAATAGTTACCGGTCGTCTGTTAATTAATTTGATATCTTAGTTATCGTGTAGAGTTGCAGTTTATCGATTTGATCAAGATTTTGCAAGTTACTCGAAGAGCTCATATAGGTTTATTTACATTTTTCAGGCTAATTAATCAGTACAGTAAGCAGGATATATTTTAACCATGTCGAAACGAAAGTATAATCTAGAACACATAAAGTATGGATTCATCGCAATCAAACACGGAGGAGAATGTTTGCCACAGTGAGTGGTTTGCATGAAAACCCTTTCTAACGCGGCCATGAATCCCAGCATAACGGCACCTTGATTCGAACCGCGCAGAAACGAAGAACCGAGATCAAAGTTATTTTGAGCGACTTGGGGAAAACGCGAAAAGACAGCGCCTAGACCAGACGGGTATCACCAAAAGCTACTTTTGTCCACGGTTTTAGCCATAGATGTGGACTTTGCGCCAAAGTGCTCCCTTCTGATTTAATGTTATGCTTGCACAAAATCATTAAAATTGTGAATTTCATAAAAACATCAGCTCTGAATACTTGGCTATTTGCAAGGTTCTGTGAAGATGTCGGTTCTCATTATAAGTGTCTCCTTTTCCACACAGAGATGGTCTTTGAACATAAGCCTTTGAACTTAGGCAGGAATTACTGACATTTTTCAAAGAGAAAAAGTAAGACTTTAAAGATGCTTTGAAGAACGATGAGTTTATCTCACAACATGACGGATATTTTCCAGGCTCTCAACTTTGTAAATCTTTCGTTCCAAGGATCAAACAGCAATATCACACTGTTTATTACAAATCTGGAAGCATTCATTCGCACACTAGATATCTGGACTAAAAACGTGGAGAGCAAACAGCACGGAATGTTTAAACTGCTTACCACTCTTCCAGTGGACCACAGTGATAAATTATCTCAAGATGTTGCTGATCACTTTAAGCTGCTCAGGACGGAATTGATGCATTATTTTCCAGATTTAGTAAGTTGCACCTACGCTCTCAATCCATTCTACATCGATCCAGGTCTTCTACCCGTAGGAACAGGAGAACAAAAAGAGATTATTGATATTCAAGCTGACGAGACAGCAAAAGTAAAGCAGAAGGAATGCTCTTCTCTAGATTTCTGGCTAACCATGGCTTCCACTTACCCGACATTGGCCCGAAATGCGGTTCCTCAGCTACTAGTTTTCCCTCAACATGGAAGTGTGAGCGAGGCCTTGATGGCCATCAAGTCCAAGAGCCGGAATTGTCTAACTAAGCCTGAACATGATTTTCGATGTGCTGTGAGTAATGTGTTGCCCCGGATAGACAAGCTTGTGCAGAAGAAAAGTTGCATCTATCAAATTAAATTGTGTTTTCTTGCTATTCATTGGTGTTATGGTATAGTAATAACGGTAATAACTAATAAATACCGGAATATTTGAGTAAAATGAGTCATTCAGCAGCCAGGTGGTACGCAGTGTAGTAAAAAAACGAATGAGTGGTACGCGATCGAAATAAGTTTGAGAAACACTGTTAGTACAATTGGTATATTAACAGCACGTGAGACAGAAAAGAAATCAGTGGTACCGCATAAATCGCATATAGCTTGGCCCTTTCTAAGTGCAGGCTAAACACGGCCCATTCTGTTTGTGCTTTCTACTTATGTAGCAACAATATTAGTTTGAAAATGTTCGCTCGATTTTGTTTTACATGTTCAACCATTTCAACGCAACGTGACCAATGTTCTTAGTTTCAATGATACGTCACAATGCAATGTCTGGATAAATCGTGACCATTTTTACACTTGCGTCACTTTGAATGCATGATGATGCCATCAAGAAAAATAAAACACTTCCTCAACGTTAAATTACAGTACAGGATTTTCATATTATTGCTTTGCTAGACTCATATCAGGACTAAAACGTTGCATTGATTTTAAACTGAAATAGTTTAGCTTCATGACTGAAGGAATAAAAGCAAAAGTAACTGCTATGACGAACCGTCAAAAAACACTGACCGGCGGTTGAAAAACAAGCTGCAGTATTTGCTTGAAATTTATCACTTTATACTGGTTTAAGTGAACATTAAGTGAACATATTTATTGTGAACAAACTGGTCAACTGTACGTCAAGTGCGTACATTGTTTACTACCTATTTACCTTTTGATATTATCTGCCTGTCTTTGACCAGAGTCTTCAATCGTTGCACCATGATTTCACTTCCATCGTTCTGGTAGGGTTTTTGAGGAAAAGAAACACCTGTACCTGAGTTTGTTAATCAAGCATATTTTTAATGCGTTCAAGTCAAAACATATGCAATAAGCACGTTTAAAGTTTGTCAGTTTTCACTAATTCGAATTTCAAGTATCATTGATGTTAGTCACAGAATGCGAAAGCCAGGCTTTTGTATAACCGAGCATTTAGTAAACTTATTCCTAAAATAAGATGAAGCTTACCAAGTTGTTCTCTTCTGAGAATGAGCAACAATGTCAAAACTAAAGCTATCGAACATATCGAGACAAATAAGACCTGATTTTTCGTCATGGCAAAAGACTTCTTCGACATGAACTGTATTGCTTCGGACTCTTCAATTCCTTTTGCGGGAACCCTAATTCAATCTGTCAATATTGTTTTGCTTCCCGTCGCGTAAGCTAACGTCTCTTCATAGTGTTGAAAGAAGGTTTTCAACTGTTATTACAAAGACTACTTCACATCAGCGCCTGTGGCGTCAGTCACGTTCTGCAGAGTATGTTTCCTGTAGACATAAAGTGAAATGAAAACAGCTTATATGAAACTAAAATGTCTAACTAAAGCGCAAAGTAAAACAAAATCGAACATTTATCAATCCAACCCCCACCATTAAATCAAAAGCAGTTACCAAGCGTTGTTACACTCTGTTCACATTCAAATGGCACGTTTTAATGGTGACGTCACACACTGGCAATCAGTGTGAATTAAGCAACAATATGAATGAGAGTTAGCAGCAAAACACGTCATATAATTACGTAAATCAGATTCCTCGGATTCTTTATTCAACCTAAATTCGACCATTTTTCGTCACGCCTCGAGTTATAGTTATCGCGCTCGTTTGTGCACTTTCTTAATAGATGCTTTTTGTTGTTTTTGTCGTTGGTTGTTGCGCAAATAGCGAGAGTGAGAAATACGAATTGGGATAATAAACGACCGCGTAAAATGGTGGCAATGGCAATAAAGATACCTGAAAATGACGGCACTACTAGAAAATGTTATTGCTGGGCAATGATGGTGTTTCCATAGGGTTCACCTTGGAACATTTTATTGTGGAAATTCGTTTTTTCTTTTGTCTGTTAAATAAGAAAGATAATTATAAATAAAGCAAAATAGATACAAAAAAAACTGAACACTTGGCTTAGAAAGTGGCTAGTAAGTGACATAGGCTAGGGATGTGCCACGAGAAAGATTTTTCGGGTTCGCACGAACCCGAATATCATATGAAGGTCGAAACGAACGAATCCCGAATCTATTCAAAACCAAACAATACAATTTCATCCAAAAGCTGTCAAGTCTTGCTTGTAAAATGATGTAATCGATAAACAAATCGCTTTGTTTCGAAAAATAATGTTTAAAAACGATTGAAAAAGCAAAATATTTGGAAAACGACCTTCGTTGTAAACACTACTGAGCTTAGTTTAGCTTTGTCGGGAAAGTAGATCATCATTTTTAATAAAAGTCAGTAAATTTATAAGTAATATTGTATTCGGATTCACCATTGTTGGTGTTCGTGTTCGCCTGAATCTTCCATAAAGGCGATATTCGGCGAATCTATTCGGGTTCGGGTTCATATCGTCCCATACCTAGTTTTGGCTAAATGCACTATTTAGAGTTTGAATAAGGTTAAGTCTAGATTAGGTGGCACTCGTGGTAGATTTAGGATATTATATAATAATTAGGTTGCGAACAAGTTGTGAAAAATTACCCTTTTACCGTACGTTCACCTAACGTTCTTTAAGGTGTCTTTGGGACCGAAACTGCCTCTTAGATTTCTCCAACGTTCTCTCCAAACTTATATTTCAGTAATTAAAGAAGAAAGTTGTTAGGTAGTTTTTAAAAGTTGCGTACTCTTGAAAGCAAGGCAGGCCAACGTGCGCAACGTGAACTGCCTCAATGCTTTCTAGAAGCCATTGATAACATTCCTCTTTCGCTGAGCTTATCAGCCCAAAGCTTTTGTCTATACCAACTATTATCACTGTTTTTACTGAACTTTTATTTGTGACGTACTCTTAGAACTATTAATTATAATCTATTCCGTATACAGTATGCTAAGGGCCTTTAAGCGGCTATTTTTACCGAAACATGGCACTATATAAATATTTTTATTATTATTATTCTATTTATGGTCCGACCCAAAATGTGGGCAAAGTTTTTCTGATTGCTTAACAAACACGTAACTACAGTATATGGAAATTGTCTCCCAGTATTTTCAACCCAACCAATGCTTCTTTAAAATGGAAGCGCTCTGAGCATCGGATAGCAGCAAACATTTCACTCAGACGAGTACTGTAACTTAAGGCATGTATCTTTTTACACAATAAAAAAGATATTGGGAAAGTGCTGTCAAGTTTTTGTTTTACAGCGCCTTGAACGTCTCACTACTAACGAGTTGTCAATACGACTTCACAAAAGGAGGTCAAGAGGGCATGAAAAGAAGGTTTGCTACTTGGTGTGGTATCAAGCTGCGTCGTTGGGAATATGTAATATGAAATGGAGTGTTTTAGATAAACCGACAATTTGACTGTAGCCAGAACAGTAGAAAGTATATCTACTATTCAGACGTCTCGATCAATACTACCATCATTTTTATAGATTTAATGGCGAACCTTTCGACTAATCACGGCAATAACTTGACAGAAAATATCGACTGTATAGAACTGGCGAACACTGGATAAAACGGTGTTAGGTGTTAATAAAGAATAAAAAAAACGATTGACTTAAGTTAGAACCATTGTAATGTATTTCATATAAGAGTGAAGTAAACATAAAAACATGTATTACCGAGGCGCAGAGACGTTCAAACACAAACAAACAGCAAACAACAGATTGATGCTGTTGCAGTAATTTTAATAGAATTTAACACTATGATTCGAGGCTGGTAATAATTTCGCTTTTTCAATACTCTGTACCAAACGAAAAGGCCAGAGCCGAGTACAATGGGTAAAGTTAAACTACCAAATATCCGAACCAAAGATCTACGATAAATAATTTACAACAGTGGCTATTGTCTAACAGTGGTTCTCAACCGGGGTGCCATTTACGTTTCGCAAGGGTGCCGCAAGTTATTGCGCACTAATCACTAGTCCAGGAAAACGGTTGCGAAAATTAATTTTGTTGAATGCAGAAACTTTTTGGTTTGACTGTGGGTGCCGCCAAATCTTTTGGTTGTTTGCAGGGTGCCGTAAGCCAAAAAAAGTTGAGAACCACTCGAAGGCAAAGCCTTGGTGGCTGCCACCATTTCACCGGAAATAGTCGTGCGTTCCAAGCTATTTTTCACAGTTTCTTGTTAACCTAATGTTATAACAGAGTAACCTGAACTTAAATTAAATCTACCTTCTAATCTAACTTTAACGTCAATAAAACCTTAAATAGCTAAAATCAACTTTTTGCATACCCATTCTCCTGACCTAACCCTACCGCCTGTCTTTAACAACAGGCTGCGTGACCTACATAAGGTGAAATAGTTGCTCTCTGAGTTTTATGCAATGGCTTAAAGAATATGCGTGGGAAGCTAAAGGGCTTTGCTATCACAGAGCTTTTTTGTTCTAACAAATATATTATAAGCTCATTTACTTTCTTATGATTTGTGATCGCCTGACCACGCAGATTGCTCTTACCTGCTATCTTATTCGATGCCACCAACTTTGAAATTCGAATGTGTTATGGGTTCGACTCTTCTTGTGGACGTTTCTTTGCAAAAGATGCCACTTCAGCATCTAGCCTGAAATTAATTTATTCTTTACAATTAGCCACTAACTGTGTGCAGTGAAAAATATATACAACACTAGACGTTATAACGCAATAATACTATTTTCCTGAACAAACAATGAATGGGAAGAAGTGGCAAAACCCCAAGGGTTTGTAATTCGCTAGATACAACTGCGCTTTGAGATGGTAGGTTACAAGTTTGGCGTGGCCATTAAACCGACTTTATATTGTGCACTGGTAACAACCTCCCCATCCAAAATGTTACAATCTGCTTCACATTGGGTACGAAAACATTTTCGAATCATTTCCTGATTATGATTAGCCGTCATTTACTACTTTCACCAAGAGTGGGCCAAGACATAATTAGTGGTCGACCTATAATAAAAGCTTTTGTTTGAGACGGGCTTGTTGTCATTCAAAAAGGAAACTAAATAATTTGAAAAATTCATTTAAGCTTATACTTATATAAGAAAAATTGATTTACAAAATTACTTGTCGTCTGAAAACGGCAAAGCTAGATTTGGTATAAAATGTCGAAAACAAATACAAGTTAGTTCAAATTTATTGCGCAATAAAACTTATAAAGAAGGCTACAACTTGCTTACAATTTAAATAACTCAATTGGTCTATCTGCAAAGTGCCATGCAACTTGCGTAAGTAACCTTTGTACGGACTAGCACTGCATCTGGTTTATTCAAGCTATGAGACAGAGAATGGACTTTAAATCGTTAGCCTCAAGGCTGTGTGAGTACAACATCTATATGTTATGGCCAGTGGCGATGCACTGGAAACATCGTGATGTTACGCATGGCCTGAACTCAGCGCTGTAACCAAGTCATTTTTTTAAGACTCGAGTCAAGTCAAGTCATTTGGGAAGTTGACTTCAGTCAAGTCGAGTCAAATTACTAATTTGCTCAAGTCAAGTCAAGTCATGCTAAAATATAATGCAAGTCAAATCAGGTCGTACAGAGAAGAAGGCAATATTACCGCCTAACGTTAATCTAACGTAAAACGTTGTAATACAAAAACCTAAATCTAGCTTGTAATCTAAAACTCAGTTTAATTAAACCCTAAATGACTAAAATCAACTTTTAGCATGTCCACTTCACTCACCTACTGACCTAACCCCCTATATCTATGAATGAATGAATGAATGTATATCGAACCCGTCATGGACTACCCACACTGTACTCATAGACGTAGCCAGGGGCGGGGGGCGAAACCATGCCGCCCAGCCCAAAAAAAAAACTTTTTGTGTCTATAGGCTTTTACATCATGAACTCATGAAATATTTGCCCCCCCCCAATTTCTTTTATGGCGACGCCACTGACTGTAATTCTGATAAAATGATTACAACATTGCTATCCCATGTTTGGCCAGCTCCAGTATTACACTACACATGGATGTAGGGCGTGGGTCATAACGGTGCATTCTTTGACCGCCAAAAATAGAACATAAACAACTAAACACCGTAAAAGTATCAGTGACTATGCGTTTAACCGATCGTTCGCAAAGAAATCAAATGTTTGTAATTCAGTTGATCAATAAACTAACAACTAAGATTTAATGACTTGCGTCAAATTACATTCCTGAAACTCTAGACAAGTCAAGTAATTTAAAAACGTGACTCGAGTCATCACAACACTGATCCTGATGTCACGCATGGCCTAACTCTTCACTCGGAACCACCTGGTGGTCAAGTGATCCTCCTTCGGTGCGGTAGATCAGAGCTTTTCAAACAGGACGTCGCCACCTAGCAAGGGTATTTGTTCTACGTAAATCGTCAGTTAATGTATAAATATGAAAATATATGTTTCATTCCGAAGTGTTTTAAAGCGGGTTTTGTAGCTTAAAAAAACAAAGATTTTGCACTTCGCGAATTTTTTGGAGCTGCGGCCGGGCGCGGGATTTCAGACACAGCTTTTAACACGTTTTTTCCCCACCTCTTTAATGCAATCCTAAACAAGTCACCGACTGCAACAATCGCTTATCTTTGTAATCGTTTTTTCGTACTCTGTTACTGGATTCGTACGCCAGCCATCAAACATGTTTATGTTGCAGTGGTGTGACGACATAATTAACAGCAACTTTGAGTCCCACATTGCTAGTATACTCACGGTTTGGCTTGGACCACTGCCAAGAAATGCAAAGTGCCATGCAACTTGCGTAAGTAACCTTTGTACGGACTAGCACGGTATCTCGTTTATTCAAGCTATGAGACAGAGAATGGATTTGAAATCGTTAGCCCTAAGGCTGTGTGAGTACAACATCTATATGTTATGGCCAGTGGCGATGCACTGGAAACATCGTGATGTTACGCATGGCCTGAATTCAGTGCTGTAACCAAGTCATTTTTTTAAGACTTCAGTCAAGTCGAGTCAAATTACTAATTTGCTCAAGTCAAGTCAAGTCATGCTAAAATATACTGCAAGTCAAATCAAGTCGTACAGAGAAGAAGGCAATATTACCGCCTAACGTTAACCTAACGTAAAACGTTGTAGGCTAATACAAAAACCTAAATCTACCTTGTAATCTAAAACTCAGTTTAATTAAACTTTGATAATAAGGGGATATTATAGTATGCAGATCGAATAGAATATAGAATTCATATTTTCAGAAGTCTACTTTACGAAAAATGACGTCAATGATAGATAACATTGCGTACCGATAACTTTCTGTTTTCCGTTTTAAGTCGTGACATAAATGTCGTGCCTGTCTATCTTGCGTACATTAGTATTCACTGTTGTTCAATGCATGAAGTCTACTAAGATCAACGCTGTAACATGGACGTCTTTATGCTGTTGCTGTGCCAATGTTTTGTGTAAATGTAATTGTTCAAAGAAGCTTCAATATAATCAGTATATACAGTTGTCGTTCCTATGCAACCATTGTTAAATTCTATTTGAATACGTTCAGTGTTAAGATAGACAACTTTATTGTCATCTTCACAAGGCAACAAGGACTTTGGTCCTATAATAAGCAGTGGAAAACAAGTCATTATAATATTGATCACTGCTAATTGAAGCTAGTCATCATACAATAAGCCGTCAAGGTGAACAATTAAATCTGTGGGTGAGAAAAGCAGACAACAACCTCATGAGACTCATATATCATCACCCGCAATAAACATTTCAACAAGTTCTTATTGTAGTGAAGTGGGTCAACCTCTCAAGTTCAGGTGCCAAATACCTACTTTCCATTACAAAACCATAATATACATTACTAAAACTCAGTTCAATTAAACCCTCAATGACTAAAATCAACTTTCAGCGTGTCCACTTCCCTCACCTACTGACCTAACCCCCTATATCTATGAATGAATGAATGAATGAATGTATATCGAACGCGTCATAGACTATACGCACACCGTACTACTGATAAAATGACTGCAACATTGCTATCCCATGTTTTGCAAGCTCTAGCAATACACTACACACGGATGTAGGGTTTGGGTCATAACGGTGCATTCTTTGATCGCCAAAAATAGAACATAAACAACTAAACACCCTAAAAGCATCAGTGACTATGCGTTTAACCGATCGTTTGCAAAGAAATCAAATGTTTGTAATTCAGTTGGTCAATAAACTAACAACTAAGAATGACTTGCGTCAAATTACTTTCCTGAGACTCGAGACAAGTCAAGTCATTTCAAGTAATGACTCGAGTCAAGTCAAGTAATTTAGAAACGGGACTCCAGTCATCACAGCACTGATCGTGATGTTACGCATGGCCTATAACTCTCCACTCGGAACCACCTGGTGGTCAAGTGATTAAAGCGTCCTCCTTCGGTGCGGTAGATCAGAGCTTTTCAAACAGGACGTCGCCACATCGCAAGGGTATTTGTTCTACGTAAATCGTCAGTTAATGAATAAATATGAAAATATATGTTTCATTCCGAAGTGTTTTAAAGCCGGTTTTAAAGCATAAAAAACAAAACCTTTGTACTTCGCGAATTTTTTGGAGCTGCGGCCGGGCGCGGGATTTCAGACACAGCTTTTAACACGTTTTTCCCCCACCTCTTTAATGCAATCCTAAACAAGTCACCGACTGCAACAAACGCTTATCTTTGTAATCGTTTTTTCGTACTCTGTTACTGGATTCGTACGCCAGCCATCAAACATGTTTATGTTGCAGTGGTGTGACGACATAATTAGCAACAACTTTGAGTCCCACATTGCTAGTATACTCACGGTTTGGCTTGGACCACTGCCAAGAAATGTTTTAAACATCGCGGCCTTTTTTGTCAAGAAGAAGCGTCAAAGGATTTTGGAAAAGGCTTTGCTAGACAAACAAATTTCGTTTTAAGTTACAACACTTTACATGCTTGGACACGTTTGTTGAAGCATCGTCAGTTAATTGATACATGTAAATGCGGAAAACGTGAGGCCTCACTTCATATACTAAACAAAGTAACAAGAAAATATAAAGATCTCGAAATGAAGTACAGGTAGGTTAATATTCAAGCAGAGTTTATAGGAGCAAAATGATTAATTACAGTATAATGAAACTGATTCAGAACTTATGGGTTTCGTTTACATGAGAAACGAGTATTTACGAAAGTTGCCTGTGGTCAGATAATAATCTACCTTTCATGATCAAGCTATGTAACATGGCCAGATCATTGCAACGATGTCCACCCATTCATCGTGTACTGGTTGTAGCAACAGTAGAGGGAACAATCGTGAAAGAAACCGGAATTTCAACGAAGTAACCTATAAAATTGCCTTTTGCTAATTCGCCATTGTTTTGTCAGACAAAGATTTGTTGTAGACGATTGAGTGTTTCAAAAACTAAATGGTAAATACAGGCGATAATGATGAAATACAAAACATGCATAGTCCAAAATGCATTCTTTACAGTAGTTTGATAACTCGCAGTCTCGGAGGATGTTTTTCTAAACGGCTTATCCACAAAACGAGCAACGAACCACTCCCGTTTGGTAAGACTCCTGCAGAAAACTTGGTAAGGGCATAAAGCTTACACCAACAAAAGAAGAAGTTTCAAAACTGCTTTCTCCACCTGCAAACGTTGCCTTACCAACTTTTGGGCAATTTATGAAAACTACTCGATGTTATGTAAGCAAGCGAAAGAGTGAGTTACCAGGGAGACTGTAACCGACATTAGACCTGTCGAAATTGTATGCAAATGAAAAACGTCACCATACGCTTGTGGAAGGAACAGATGATATTCTTGGAGAAACGAGATAATTTACATAAAACAGATAAGACTTGCAATACAGCAATGGTGTGTATTCTAATGTACAATGATGCAGATTACATGCACCACCTGGCTTCCTGTCATTGACAGGAACAAAGGCTTAAAAGATAACGAGAAGACGATACAAAAGCATATGATACAGCTCTATTCTATTTACGTTCTATAGTCTGAGACAAAGTGGTGCAAGTGTGGCAATTCATAAATCGCATGCCAATTTGAAAACTTAGAACAGCTTACATTTACAAAGTGTCCTAGGTGCAACAGTATGAATATCATAAGAGATATTGTCAGGTTTAGAGGTCTCGCGAAACCCAATTGTGCTGGATGGGTTGACCCAATTGAACTCGGGGTAAATCAGAGACAAGATTAGATGATCCGAGCGTGGAAGTTTCTTCGCTTATTCCAATCGCTTGTAATTCTTAAGCAATTTTTTTTAACATAAACTTTACACAAAGTACAGGTAAGAAAACGTATTAAGCGAATTAGGTAAAGAAAGATCCACTTCACCAGCTGGATTGCTTGTAGACAAAAACAATCGTTTGCATTAGAAAGGGCAGTTCTTTGGGTGAAAGCGTAGCGCAGTCTTGCAGTTGAAATGTGACTCTCTGGGTAGTACAAAGCTGCAGAGGTGGGCAGTGGGTACTTTGAAAGTACCGTCGGTAACGGTAGTTTTAAACCGTCAAAAAAGTAGTTCGGTATTAGGTACCGGTACTTTTAGTGTAAAAGATGATGCTGCAAATGCAATATTTGACGCTATTATGCCGCGCTAAAGGTTATTCCAGGTCAAAACATATGAGACGTTAATCGTTCGCAATTTTACTTGACATTTCTAGATTAAAAAGATCAACAGATGCTACAATTGGTATTAAGGATTAATTAACATGTGTTTTGGAACACATACTTCTTAAAATTTTAAAATAATTACGCGACAAGTACCGAGTACCGTACTTTTTTCAAAAGAACCGGCGGTACCGAAATCGGTACTGAAAAAGTACTGCGGTACAGTAATTCGGTACTATAGTACCGCGGTACTGCCCACAAATGCAGCTGTTGATGTCAAACATATCTTCCAACTATATCTAGCCCACTTATGCAAAGCTGATGCTTGTTTTCAATTCATCAAGATCATTGGTACTAAAGGAGTCAAATCCAAGCGCGTAAATGTCAAGTAGCCTGTCTTTATATTGCCCCACCTATAGGAATAAAGCTGTAACCCTCCAATAAGGAAGTACGGCGTATCACGTAGAAAAATTTCCAGACAATATGAAGTGTTGACAAAATTTTCACCGCCCCTCGCTAAAAGAACATCCTTCTCCCCCGCAATCATAGCTATAATAACACAAGATCAACGATTTCACGGAAGCTTAAGACAGTTGTACGACTGTTGGGTACCACTAGCACACTAAGAGATAGGCCTATATTTTGCCACTGTTAGTTGTTTATCGTTTCCGATCAACGATAGTGAAAACAACGCGATACTTTTTATTTTCATTTTTTATGAGAACATCAACCTACAGGTATTATGAGGTTATTACCGGTCGGTATAATAGGACAGAGGAAAGGAAATTCACAACTTATTTTGTAGAAATTTTAACTGTTTTAAAACGTTTCTTGTTGCCTATAACCGACAATATGATTTCCCTTGGACAAGTCGCATTTTTCTGTTGGCTTGCCTTTGCGTTGTGGAAAATATATGACTTGAATAACGATACTGGTACGGTTAAATACTGTTATTTCTTCTAAAAATTAACACTGCTAGTGGAGTAGACTACAGTAGTTTGTTACGGTAGAAAAAAAATTAAATTAAAAGATTTCTGAAATATTGCAAGAAAAAAACATTAGAAAACATGTGAAAAAAGACAAAAGCCGCCGTGGAACTAACACTACATTAAATATGTTTCTAGAAAAATCCTCAGATAATGAGAGTGAATTTAAGACGGAACGGTTGAACACTGAACCAGTCTTATCTAAAGGTATAGATGTGTTAACAGGTTTGCATTTTTTCGAACTATCCAATTAACAAAATATTAGACTTATGGTGATATGTATATAGGTCGTGTTGTGATAAGTGAAGTCATTATATATGGGTTAATACGGGCATAGAAATAATAACTGCGGAAACACAAGTACACTTAGTACAGCATTTTGACTAGCAACAAAATTATTAATTGCGGTAACTGTTATAGAAGCTCCGTCCATTGTTGAGAGCGACACGGCCAGATCACGACACGTCGACACAGCAGAAGCATCAGAGACTGAGAATGCATCGGCGATGAAGAGAGGTATGGTTGTACTTACGAAACTTCTGAGAATAATGATTTGTTGGTAGATCCTAGGTATTAAGTTGCTTGTCTGAATTTTACGCTGTTTGAATAAACTTTAAAATATAGGATAGCTATTAAATAAGTTTAACGCTCGGTGCCACTTATATGAAAATTGTCCTGATGTATAGATAGGAATAAAACAACCGCCAGTCCGTCTTTCCAATCATCTTTAAGTAACTGAACGATATATATCCGAGTCAGGTCGCTGGTCTGAATGGTCAAGTTGGAGTAGCTGTAGCGCCACGTGTGGGCCAGGAGTTCAACAAAGGCGACGAACTTGTAATCGTGCTACCTCGGACATATTGGATGGTGAGCAGTTTTGCACAGAAAGGGAGAAGGAAAGTAGGAACTGTTATGACCAATTGTGTCCCTGTAAGTACGCCTTTTAATTTTCTTATTAATGAAAGGATGGTTATCTGAAATTTCTTTCTTGTCTTGTAATCCGGTCATTCCTAGAACACTTATTCTCATTAGTTTTATTATTATTCATCAGCTTATCTTGACTGGCCTCGCATCCATTTTAGCGGGAAGTTTGTTGGTGACGTACCAACAACCAACAACTTTCGATGTTACTTTCAGCCCGACGACTTTTGTCCCACCTGCAACACCGACCATGCAGCCACGGGAGCAATGGCCGCTCACGTAAAGGTAGATTAAATTTGTTCGTTTAAAAAGTTACATGTTAAATGAGAAACCATTGCTGAGTTTAAGTCGCGCAAAGACTGTTCTTAGTCCGAGGAATCGCGTTTTAGTCCAAATATAAAGATTATGTAATACAGTACGCTGTTAATATTTATGCTTGCTGTGTTTGTTGCTGTGTAGGATTCCAGAAAACCGCGGTTTGATTTTCCAACCATATATCCTTACAGATTGGGTAACGGTCATTTTTATTTCCATGACACGAAAGTGACGTCAGTGTGCTGGAAAGGAGAATCTGATTGCGTCACCAAGGATCCGATTGTTGAAAGACCAGTTGAAAGTATAACTTAGCCTACTCAGCCTGCTACAAATCTTTTTACTTTTGCTTGCTTTAGATTGCAGTTTTCTATCTTTCGAAACATTTATAATTTCCAGACCCAAGTCGTGGTCGGATGGTCAATTTAGATGTCGACTGGCAGGACGCAACAGAAATCTTTGGTCTTAAAGTTCACATTCCCGGAGTCCTGAATGCGCAAATGACGAGATCAGTGATGACGTCATATGTCCAAAGACAGTTAATAGCAAATAATGCGACAAAAAGGTAAACTGAAACTTAAGATGACCATACAGGCCTACATATAGTTTTGGTATAAAAATCATTAACTTTGACAAATTTCCACCAAAAATGAAATGGGCTTGTGATTTGATAGAGAAGGAGACGCGGCTATGGTTGCATATTACAAAGGCAAGCTCATTGGCCTTGAATGGATGGATCCGTTCTACGAGATCAAGTTCCAAAATGCAACTGAACTCTCCATACGATTTTTTGTCGACAACTAGTAAGTTTGAAGCAAGAATGCACGATGGCACACTGTCGCTTCCTGGTGTTTATGCAACAAACCAGAGTGTTGCTGTCGTTCTTCGTCGTGAACGTGGCCGTGGCAATGCGACCCAAGTAATAGACCAACTACCATTGTGCAATGCGACCCAAGTAATAGACCAACTACCCAAGTAATAGACCAACATGAAAAGAAGACGACAAAAGGAAGATTTAAATCTTTTAAAAACAAAACTCGCACGGGTGAAAGTGCAGTAACTAGGCAAACCGCCGGCATGTAATGACAGAAGCGGGCAGGCGTATTCACAATCAGTCCTGGATTCAGTAATCAAAATGAAAGTGCCCAAAACATCAGAGGATGAGGACACGAAAATGTTGCAAAGAGTGGCATTAGTAAAATCAATGAAAGCGAAATTAATTCCTTAAAATCGTTCAAATTTTTTGCTACATTGGTTTGTTGCTTTTATCAGTGATGCTGTCTATTGCTAAGTGTTGATTAGAGTTGTTGAAAGTACAACGTAAACTAATACCGACACTGACATAATTTTACTTAACAGCAACTGGGAAGAAATTTCGGGTCGTATAACCGGTACGATTGGTTTGACGTCACCAGATGACCCTATTATGGTTTTTGGGGCAAGGGAGATGAAATCATGGCGGAGTCCCAGTCATGGGGAAGTCCCTTTCTTCCTCAGCAAGAAGCCCAGAGTGAGCAATTTGCTTGATAGTTTTAACGACTGGTTGACGTGTGACATACACATGCAAACTTTGCTTTTTTTGCCTGTTTTTGTAAAGCTAATTTAACAAATTAAAACTTTCCAACTTTCTACGTTTAAGGTATATTGCATTTAAGCTGAAACTATAAAGATTTGACATCACTGTTACAGAAACTGGTTTTAGACATGGGTGGAGTGGTGCCATGTGATGGTTCGGGCAATTTCAGCGTTTCTGATTACAATTTAATTGACTTGGACATTGTAGTAATACCTCATAGTGATGAAATTGTAGAATCAATTAACTGTGATGATAGAAAGCTACACTGTGACGGAATGAACTTGTTTATGCTTACGCAAGGTGGTGCTTTAGACAAGGTTCACAAGTCACAAGAATGGTGAGATTTGGACTTGGCCTTGACATGTTTGACATGTTGTGCGCATCATATAGCTATTCTACTCATAGAGATATCTTTATAGTGTAACTAAATGGCAGGATGTGCTTGAAGGGTTAACTAACTTCACAATAGTTCACAGAAATAGCATTTGTGTTCTATCAAAGGTACTCTACATACGGCGGAGTTGTGGAGATATCTCTCGAGTGGACAACAGATGCAGTATTCGACATGTTGTCAAAGAGTCGGATAGGAATAGTAAATCAATCTTCAACATCAGACTCACTAAGTGGAAAGGGTGATAAGAATATAGGATCCTGTGGACTTTGTAAAACTAGGTGGGATCCTGGATCTTCTTCTGATGAATCTTGCAAGATCTTCATGATGGAGAACCGGAAAGGAGTTAACATTAAAGTACAGTGATATTCACTTTCTTGAAGTCTGTTACACTCGATTTTATGGGTTTCTTTTAAAATCAGTTTTTGTACAAAATTTTCATAAAGAACGTTGTGTTTGCAGCCGAAGCAAGATATTACTCACCGACTAAACCACGGAGAAACATGGAAGATTGAAACGGTTTCTACTAGCTTTGGTCGACCACTTAAAAACGCTACTGTAGAAATAGAAATTGTAAAAAACTTCACTGGAATGGAAGAATGCAAACTGAATCCAGTAAGTCTCTTTTGTATTTGCGCATAAAACGTTGGCACAATTCCTATAGAATATGTATTTGGCAGTCTCCTTGCTCACCGGAAATCGCCCAACCGACAGACATATTTGAACTGAATAATTCTGTATATACGGATGTAAATGGATTGGCGGAGTTAAGCATAAGCGTTGTTGGGAAACCCGAATTTCCACGCAAATGCGGATTGGACGGACAAGTAAAGATAAGCTTTAGACAATATATACTATATACTGTACAGTAGAGTAATTATACACTGTATACTATTAATGTGGACAAAGAGGAGTCTTTGACTAACACTATAGTATAGTCTTGTAACATCCGTTCCTATATGAAAATTTAGTCTTCTTCTAAGTTTAGTCTAACTCTTGGTACTGTGCACATAGACGTCGTAATCTATTTTTAGTTTTATATGTAATTATTTTAAACGACTTTGAAAGATCTATCCAATCGGTATCATCTTATCGCATTCAACATTCAATGGAGTCGTCCGTATCGGCGATGGGGGAATGTTCGGTCAAGCAATGTTAAATCAATCCTGGCAAAGCAAAGCTAGGCTACAGTGCAACTTATGCAGAGCATACAACTCAATGAATCTTGCATTGCAAGTTTATGGGTGAGTTCAACTTGTCGCGACAGCGCCTTGCGTTGAGTTACCAATGAAAATTTGAATGCATTCAATATTATAACAGACGCCATTTTAATATCATCAGACTGCATGACCTAGAGCTTTTAAGTGTATCGAGTTTCTTTTCAGGTCGCTTCCGAAGGAAATAATGGAAAAAACTTGTCCTTCGTGGGAAGACGGTGTTGGGAATATTTTCAACTTATATGCTAATATTGCTCCGGTTATGGCAAATCGCAACATTCTTAACTTAAGAGACATAAATTCAGTCCGGTAATTTGTTAATTTTAATTATTACTTACAATGAAATTATAAATGACATAAATGAAGAAGTTTTTATTTCAAAATATTTTAATAACATCATGAAACACTTCATTAGAGCCTTATTCACTTAGTAATTTATAATAGTAATTTAATCACTTAGTAATCGTATAATTACACAGGAATAATTCCAACATACAACAGCAGATACAACATAAGAACATGTCAACATTTTCAATTATTCAGAATAACGAAACAAAAAGCGAAACCCTAGCCAATATTTTGTAAATGGGATTTTTACTTTGTGGTTTATTTCGAATTTGGGATAATTAAGGAGAAGAACTCACGCAGGATAGGCCTGTATGCATCTCACATAGAAAATACAGAATAATCATAAAGACAAAAATATGTCGTACAATTTCAGGGAAAAGCTGCGGCTAGTGAATATGTCCATGTTTGAGTTTGACTGGGAACATCCTAACTTCATGCCAGTAACACGTGACCTGTCTGGTGATAAAACCGAATTAATTCGAAGGTGGATTGAATGTGAAGCAAGTGAAAACCCGGAAGCTAAAAGCGACACAACACCAAACAGACGGTAAAACATTTTCGCAAAGATAAACTATTAATTTAAAGTTTTGCAGGTATACGTTTTATTGTGGCTTTCAGTCGGTTTACTTCAACTTGCGGCACTAACGAAGTTTGTAAAGTTTGTGGCACTGGCGAAAACTTTCGACAATCTGTGGCCGAACTTCACGATCTATTGCAGTCTGCCATGTGGGTAGAGCTCTATATAATACCTCCGTATCTCACTGCTTACATGTCTGTGAAACAGAATGCAAATAAAGAAGTCCGTCACAGATTGAGAAGGTAAAATAGTCACACTTTATATTTTAAAGACTTTTTCTTTTGAATTTTTAACGATATAAATAAAGTTGGCATTTGTTTCAACATCAAGCAAAATAACGAGCTAGTATACAACGAGGGTCGTAGCAAATATAAACTTAAGTTAAGCCGAGAACATTGCAATATACGCTCAGATATTTGTTGCGTTATGGAGCCTGTTCAGTTATTAACTTTAACAAATGAATTTACAAGTCGGTTTGCTTGTGTACACGTAAGTATAGCATAGTGCGTTATACTAATATATAGTTATATAATATAGTATAGTGCGTTATACTCGCAATTGTGCGGCTATAGGATTGGACGGCGCTACACTGTCATTGTAAAATGCTGTATTATAGCCTATTGATCGAACCATTTATGCTCGTGAATGCTGTTAAATGATCTTGGTGAACAGTTCCAACTTCGGTAAGACCACAACAAGTTAAAAAACCAAAAACCCAAACCGTGTAATGCGAGCAGATAAGCTCGGAAACTTGGCTCTGCAGGGTATAGTATATATGGTCTATTATTGCCGTGCAAAGACTTTCCTCAGTCCGAAGACAACATGTTTCGTCACCGACACAATATCATACTAAATTATAAAATCGATTTAACTCATCATCCAGCGTTCCTGCCGAGGAGATGCTTCATCTTGCCTTGGATGCAAACGTGCTCAATGCTATTGGTGGAAAACCCAACCTGACTGATTCTTATTGGCTGCCGAACTACCCCACCCCTTTTCCATTTAAGAATTCTTTTGCAGTGAGTAGCTTATATAATGAATGCAATATCAAATCTCAAACCACATTATTTAGAAGACATTTTCGTCAACAACATGCGTTTTTACGCAGATAAATCCAGGATTGACACTGAGGTTAGAAAGATTTTCTTCTACATTGGCGGAAGAAATATTTAGCGAAGTTGAAACACCGGCCGGACCAGAAGTTTACCAAATTATCCATTTTATTGCGAACCTGTGGGCTCAGCTGCCAGGCAAAATAATAGACACAGGTAACATTTTTATATATTTTCCTCTATCTCATTTGTTAACTGAACTTTTTATCGACGTTATGATTTTAGAAAACCAACCGACGTGGGCACGAGCAAGTTTAAAAAATAACGAGGTATAGCATTGATTTAGTTATACTTTGCCTTTACATCGGACCTTGTTTAGGAAGATCCAACAACTTCCGATGTTTTATTTTGTAGATAAAAAACATTTTTTCTTCTGATGAAGGATTTTGGGAGCACTTGTTTGCTAATGCAACAAACATGCTTAAAGAACCTAGCGTATCCAACGCCCACACAATTGGAGCCTTTTATGCTCAAGTCATGTTACGCTTGATTCAGGTTGAGTCCTGCGTCAAAGCAAATGAAATGGAAACGATTTTTACTGGTGACCCCAGAAGACAACTTGGAGAACGCCAATGGTATTCTAGTAAAGGGTTGAGCAGCGGCGTTTTATTCGAGGTGTTCGACCTAAAGTCAGCAATCAGAGCACTTATTGAGATAGTTTATGAAGGCGAAGGAGGGACCCCTTGTGTACCATACATACTTGACATACAGGGAAACGTTGCTAACAACAAAATAAAAGAGAAAACCCACTACGTAAAGTTTCAGGAATTGGCTCATGGTAGAAAATTGGTTGCTGTTGACGAGGAGCCACCACAATGGGCTGGCGTGGCTTGTATATCACCACCAGATGCCATTTGCTCTAAATTTTTAAGTTCGTTGATACAAAACGGTGATGGAAAGCGACACCGTTCTAAGCGTTTTTGCTACGTCGGTGAACGACTTTCAGTCAACGAGAATGAAGATGTTTGGCCAATAGCTAATGTTCCTACCAATGAAAATGACGCTCATTACTCGGAAATCGATCCAAGAGTTACTCGTATGTTATTGGGGTTCAACAGGATTTACACCAGTCTGTTACAATGCTTAGGTGAGCATGGTCTGTTTCGTATCTTCAACTTATAAGTTATGTCATACTATAACATAGTCCTATCCATGCTTTGCAGAAAGTACAATGAACGGTAATGTGAATAAAATGTCAACATGTATGGGGATGATGTACGAGCTGCTCAGCGCCGGAACGAGTCTTGTCAAAATGCCGATCTACTCAGAACAAGACAGCTGCTGCACGGAACAAATGGCTGCACCATCGTGGATTTATTTGCGAGATCCCTTCAAACAAGAAGGAGAAAATGTGCTGAATGTGGACAAGAAAGTGGAATTTTGCTAAATTTTCATGCACTTATAGGTCTACCTTATATTTGATTATTCACAGTTAAGTTGCTTTTGGAGATTAAAACAAGTCTTTATTGAAAAAAATAAAAGTTATAAACGGAAATAACTAATGGTCTATTTTTCACTCATTTACACTATAGGCTTAGAATAGGGTGAATCGACAAAGGTCGCTTCAATGTTAATTAGCATTGGTGCAACTTGTTAATTTTTGCTTGTTGCTTTTTCTTTTTGCGATGCATCACTGCGTGTTGCATGCAGTCGGATTGATTTTGATGCAAACGGCGACTTAGTAGCTTTCTCGAACAATCATGGTCGTGACCAAAAAATCCAACGAAGCCAATTTTAAAACATCCTCAACAATGTGCTTGGTGTAGTGTACTTCAATTGTTCCGAGGCTGGATGCTCTCTTACTAGATAACAACGTGTGGCACTGGATTGCCCTATGTAGCCACACCAATACATTCGTGGTGTACGAAAAATTTCTGCCGCAGACACATTCACTTGTTAGTTCACATCTACAAATTTCTTGTCAAGAAATTTGATTTTGAAACGCACTTTTATGGACATCTTGCGAAGCTGCATTATTCCTTATTATCTCGTTTGACTGTGGTTAATTATATTCGTCAAGGACGGTGATAATAAAAGACAGCATGAACAAGTTAAGCGATAGGAACTGGTCTAAATGTAAAATCCACCCCTTGGTTAGCCTACTCAACAGCCTACAGCAGTATAGAATAGCAAACAACAACTAAACTATTTTTCCTAAATATCTTATATACGCCAAAGAGTACGCAGTTACTGTTATTGCACATTTAGTCAGATGACGTCACGACAGTTGACGCGGTCGTTGATGAAAAGAAATTTTGTTAAAACTGTGTTAAAACCGATGAGCCTGAGCGTTAGTTTCACAAATTGGGTTTTATTGTCTTGGCTCTGCGTAATCGCTATCTTCAGGACTTGAAATGTACACCTGCTGAGTTAGCTTTTGGACACACCTTACGTCTCCCAGGTGATTTCTTTTCTGACTCCAAGCTTGCCTCTGCAGTTCCTACATCCAGCTACCTCGGTGCCTACTGAGACTTCATCAACGACCTTCAGTTTACTCCAACGAACACTCATACGAAATTCATACAGTCCTACGTTCATCCGGATTTGAAACATTGTGACCGCGTCTATGTTCGATGTGATCATGTCAAACGTGCGTTAGAACGCCCTTATGTTGGTCCTTTTCCAGTATTGGAAAGATACGAAAAGTATTTTGTTATTTCCCGTCAGGGCAAACCGGACCGCGTCTCACTCGACCGTCTCAAACCTAGCTATACTATAGACATTGATGCTCCTTTACCGTCATCCTCCTCGCATCAACAAAATTTTTCTTTGCAGATTCAACATCCTTCTCCTCAGTCATTGCCCTCTACTTCAGCGAGACAACAAACAATACCACCTACTGTCACTGCTTCTGATTCTATAAACTCTCCTGCGGTTATAAAGACTTCTCGGACTGGTCGCAAAATCATTCCACCGAAACGTTTCTCTGATTACAAACACGACATGTTCTTTTGTTTGCTGCTTACGTGTTTCTTTTTGTTTACATCAGCCGCTCAATCTTCATCTGGACTCACAGCAATTTCTATTATGTCAACGTTCGCATTCTCTTGGGTTATATACCTTTGATGACGACATACATTGTCAAAAGCAAACACCCTTCACCATACACAACTGCTCTGCTACCGTGTTTGCTCCAGATCTTCATCTCCAGAAGATTCCTGCAACAGTTTGCACTTCACAGATTACGTCCTGGAGCACCATTTACTCCTTTTTTGGGAGTTATCAAAAATCGGCCAATACCTTTGACGCACACCCACCGTACAAGCAAGAATGTTCGTTTTGGAATGAAACCAAAGTTTCATCACATGGCCCACTCATTCTGTCTAACCCTGCTGCGTACTCCACTCGCAATGCTGTCCATTATAAGTTTGCCTGGCCGACTTCAGCTTCTGGGACAGTAACCAACGACTTCCTGTTTCACACTACCGTTTCACACTCATCACCTGCCCTCCAACCAAGCCTATTGGGTCGCATAAGATGCTACTCCATTACAACTCTACGTCTTTATATAGAGTTTCCTTACCTGACCTCGGGATCTCGGTGCGTCACTGGAGGATTTGCTCCACACGTGCGAAAAGCTGCTATGGCAATCATATTCACTGCGACAACAACAACTTTATCTTTCGCTATCACCAATGTACAGCGCTCGACAAACTCGCTCTTTTTCGTCCTAACCTGCCAAGGCGTGTATCTTCTCAAACGCCACACTCTCAATTCTCGCGACTTCTTGCAACCTTTGACGCGCAACAGGACGACCTTATTTCGAAAGTTCTCACTACTTTCAACGAAGAGAACAAGTTCCTACATTGTCAACTCACGAAGCTGATTGGCACACTCTACAAAGCAGTTGGGAAGATCTTCCCTACTGAGATACTCTCTTCCACTCTTGGACATCAAACCATGGGTTCCAGCCTTGGAGATTTTATGTCCAGAGCAGCATGTCATTCTATCAACGGTACCGTCTTACCGTCACTTGCGTACAGAAACGCATTTAGCCAACGTCCTCTCATCCAATATCGCGATCAAAACGGCCACAGTCAATACGGCCAACTCATTTCAGACAACATTGTCTTATCGGAAGTACATCTGCTGGAATCGTATCGACCAGCTAGAAGTTTTGTCTTCCGAGTTCTGGGACACACTGTCCTTTATCACAACTATACTTTATCGCACGAACATGTGCAGGTGCATCAACTCAACTTACGTTTGTCGCCTATACACATCAACTACAATGCACCTGACTACGAGAAAATTCTCAACGAGCTACCTGACCCTGACTCGTTTACTGATCTTCAATCGCTGCTCAGCTTTATGTCTGAAGCCAACCTTCTTAAGGAACAAATGCGACATATCATAACAAGCCTTACTACAACTGATGAAACTGCGATCAACGGCTCCTACGTCGCAGACACATTCGCGCACGCCGCGAAACAAACGTTACTCCTTGCACTGTCGCAGATTACGAACCCATTTCTCTCAGCCCTTATGTTCATCCTACAACTCCTTGCCATGATGTGGGCCCTCTTCCACACCATCGGGTTTATCCGATCATCTCCGCACCATTTGCAGTATGCCAGATCCCTTGTATCCCGTATTCGCGCTGGGCGCCACCAACAGCAAGCACCAGTTGCACGTCCACAACAAACTCAAACGTCGCCTTTCCTTCGACGTTCTCCTGACCAACCGTCTCCTTCTAGATCTTCTGATGACGCGCCACCCGCTTCGTCTCTCTCTTCCTTGATAGTTGCATGCCTTCCTTCTTTCCCCTTGCTGCATAGCTGTGTCTTGTGTTTATATCGTTTTAAATTTTCCCGCCTTATTGCTTGCTCACTATTCCCGCGCATGATTTTAGTTGTTTCAACTCATCTCATTAGGGGATGCAGTTTGCTAAAACTACCTTCAACCCCTCTAGTTTCTTCTCATATTTTGTCGTCACTACCGTTGCTGCCAAACAATTCCAGTATGTCGGTGTTTCCTGAATCTTCTCCTGACTTTCAAATTGACGATACTACGCCTGATACTCCGGCTGTCACTTTGCCATCGGTTAGGCCTACCTTTATCGATCTCACGCGACCCGATTCACCGTTTCCACAGTCGTCTCTCCCTCCGCAACTACCGATTATCAGACCTGGTGAACAAGGCTCTAGTTACTTCATGCCCCGGCGCGTTGATCTGGCTGATTGGCAACGAACGGTGCTTCGGCCGGTACACAAACAATTTCAGCTGTATGGAAAAAACATTTCAGTGCCGATTCTTGCATTTCCTGCGCCACCAAGCACTTCTGAGGCTGAGGATCTTCTACTTTGGTTCCAGCGACTGGAGGAAACGTTCCAGCTGGTTCCACAATGTCATTTAGTGGGCAAAATCTTTACCATGATAGCAGCTACATCTGCTGTCCATTTGGCCCACTTGCTGCAGTTTTCTGACGAAATGGCGAAAATTTTTAATACCATCACATCAGTCTTGGAAAAGTGTTTTCCAGTTATTGATTGAAGTTTGTTTTTTGATAACACTTCAATTGTCGTTTGATATTTGGAAACTTGCTCTGAATAACTTCGTGTGAAAACTCCTTTTAGTACGTTACCAGGTTGTTTCAAAACGCACCAGTTTTAACTGAATGTAATCCCCATTGCCAACGCATTGTTTTTCTCGTTCACACGTTCTGAAATGTTCGTGCTTTTTTGTCGGATATTTCCGCTCACATCGCTCCACGTTTTATAAGCTCGAACTTCTACGCGAGAAAACGACAGACGGAGAGATACAGAAAGTTGTACGATCGTACTACGTTAGTCATCGTGATTGCAATTCAATAAACCTGTTTTAAGCAGTGATTTTACTAGGTTTTTGATTATGCGTAATATTCGGAACGTGTAACAGTACCTACAATAAAAAAACCTTTTCTGGTAAACTGTATCTGTTGTAACATAAAAGCTTTCGGCTGACAAGAGGTTAGAGAATTCTAACCGCACGCAACAATAGAGTCAGACAATTAATTCAGCAGGTAAATTAAGTCAAAATAACATAAGTTAAGACAGATAAGCTCTGCATCTGCTGTGATAACCTCCGCAATCTCGTTCTAACAATATTTCAGTTGTTAGAGTAAGGACTACAGCAAGGAAATAGGCTACAACTAGTTCCAGAGTGCAAAACTATATCCTATTTTTTTATTTTACAACAAAAAGAGCTGACCGGTGCAAATTCCACGGCAAAAGAGTACAAAATGCAACACCTTCAAAAATAACCGCTTGGTATTTATAGGTATTTTCCTAAATACTGCACAAACTACAAAGGTTACGGAAACATTTATCTCATCAACGTAGACTTCAATAGAAATGATTAAAAGTCGTGGAAGCTCAAAGTCCACATTTTAGAACTGATGAAATATTAAAGTATTACTGAGATAGTGTACAGCACCTATCTCCTATAATAAAAACCTTTTCTTGTGAACTATTTATGTTGTAGGAATACTAAAGCCTTTCGGTCGACAAAAGGTTATAGTATTCTAACCCCACGCAACAATAGAGTCAGATAATTTAACAGGTAAATTAATTAAAGATACCCTCTCATGCTTAAAGGGTCTCTTCAACTTAAGTATAACAGTGATACGTAGGCCTATTTAGGCGAAATAGAGTTGCACAATCAAAACCGCACTTTTTTCTATACGATATATGATTTTAAAGACCGGCAATAAATTCATCAGAATGCTATTTAGGATACAGCTTTGTTTTTAAGACCATTTATTTAGCTAATACAGGATCAACAGTCAAAACAAAATATAGCAATATGGCGCTAGAGGTAATTAAGCCACCTCTAGTTTAGCGGAAAACCGCTTTTGACCTTTATTGTCTTATTGTGAACAAAAGTAAACTTAACGTTCTGCTTGTTGTTGTCACCGAAGTGTGTTTTGTCTAGTTTTCGGTTTGGTATTGCCGTTTGCTATTGCACACATAGTTAAAAAATAAAAACTTTAACAAATTAGAATAAATAGAATCAACCAAAACGATTTAGGATATTTTAAATGTTTTGTTAATTGTTTCTTCATCAAGGGTGATAAATCTTTATCATCGGTGATTGCATGAACGTTGATGGAACTTATCACAATGAGAAGAAACTGAAAAAGTCATTTTTCGTGTTAAAATTTGCTAGTTGTTGTTAGATTTAAGATTTTGTTTATACAACACGTCATGCTGCTATGCATGAACCTCAGTCGTAACTAGGCCTACATACTATCAATAACCCAAACTGTGTCTTATAAATTCAATAAAATTGCTTTTTCTACAAGAATATTTGTATTTTTACAGTGCAGGAATTTTTTAAGGATCTGATCTATTACTTGCCTGAAACATGTTTTTTTTTTTCTAAAATAAGTTTTGGCGGAATTGCTATTAGAAACGTTTGTCACGTGATCTTGTGGGAAAATATTTTGTTTTCTCTGAGGGTATCTTGGCCGGGCCTACTGTAATTCTGGTATTGCTGTTGTTTTAGCTCAAATATTTTAATGTAGTAGGCAAATAAGCATACTTTTAACTTTAAGATTGTCGTCTACTTGCTTGGTGCGCACCTGCATACCGGAATTTTATTTCAGCACACTCGAAATTTCGGCTAAAACTGCCATAACGTTCTCTGCACTCTGCAGTGTAGCTAGGTTATAGGCAATAATAGTTGGAAAGCATGAAGCATAGTTTTAGCTTAAGCATTTCGACTGATAGGTCTATCTGGAATACATTGTGCAGGATGTTAAAAATCAGGGTGTAATTTTGAAGTCTGTATCTAGCCGCCAGGCGTACAAGTTCAAGAAAACATGACAACTGCACCTCTGAGAGATATTGTAAGAGTGTTATGCTTAGCCTAGCGCATCTAAATGTCAACTGCTGGCATGCTGGACGAACTCGAGGTGGAAATAGTGCTAGCTTTCGTCCATACTGTAGGTTTAGTGGAAAGCGTGGCACAAACAATCACAAGATTTATTAGCCTAGCGATTACAAATTATGCATGATTGATTGTTTGACATGTTCATCATGCCAATGTACAATAAACAAATCGGGAAAAGTTGGTTGCTCGAACTCCGATTTATGATAAATAATAATCAAAGAACATTAAAAACTTTAGTGCACACCATCACGACATTACGCCAAATTTTTTTGCATGACCGGGTTCTCCAAAAGACGATGTTTTGTGATCTTGCTTTTTTACAATGAAACAAAATGGGAATAACAATTTGGGTCTCGTGCGGAAGTGCACAACCACAGGATACATTTATATACTAGACTCCAGCTACTCGAATTGTGGCATCATTTGGTTGTGCCCTTCTGCACTAGACACCAGAATTCAATGACCTTTTTTAAAGGCAGGTTAAAAAAGCACCAAAAATTAATCTACCAATGGACTAGGTCTATATATCATTTTCTAACCATTTATCACAGCATAACTAGTACCCAAAATTTCACACAATATAATATTCCTTCTAGTAGGCTATGATATGACAAATCATTTTAGTACGCTTTGGCAATACGGTATGTGTAAACTCAGCACTTGGCCTTTACGACCCATGACATCATGTGCCAAGTGTTTTTTGGTGCATTGTCCCTTCGTTATGCTAAAATGATAATCCTACTGTCTGTTTATTTTAATATGTAAATCATTATGCACATTTTTGGATTTTTCTTTATGGCCTTATTGATTGCTTGAAGAAAAAGATGCCAAAAATTCTCATTTTATCATGCACCTTGCATTAGATCATGGGTTCTTAATCGGTAGGCCATGGCCCACTGGCGGGCCACAGGAGCATTTTGAGGTGGGCTTTTGAGCTATTTGGAAAATTGTATTGCTATTTGTAAAGTTGGTGAAAATTTTAGTTTTATTTAATTGGTGAAAATTTTGTAACGTCCAAATTAGCATTGTTGTTTATTCAAATTATATGAGTTAAGTGATAATGATTTATATGATTTTGTGTCGCCCAAAACTCCAAATAGCTTTGCCAATACATGTCTAGACTCGTGGTAATTCCCTTTCCTTAAGGAAGTGAGAACTTTGAAAGTGAGCCACGGAATATTTTCAAAACGAAAGTGGGCCACGACTATAAAAAGGTTAAGAACCCCTGCATTAGATGATTGTAGCCTGGTAGTGTTTTAATTGGCAAAAGTTCTAAAAATGAGCATTTCTGGATTTGTCATCGAGTGATCAAGTCTATGCAGTTTATTTATTTTTTTTTTGTTGAAATGTGTTTATGTGTATCACTTCTTTCTTTTTTATTGTATGTTTAAAGACATCGTTGTACTCAATTTATAGAGTTTTTTTACAAATTTTATAGAAGTGAGAATTGTGTGATTTGAAATTATGTTGTCTTTCAGGAGAAGTGTAGTAAGTGTGATAATATGAAAGTATGTCCAGTATATTTCAAGCAGATAAAATCATTGCATAGCCTATCACCTTTAATATTGCTAATTTTTGATGTCTAGTTTTTCATTTGCAACAGCAGCAAATGTAGTAGTTAATATGAAATGAAAGACTGTGACAAAGGGATTATTATACCGGCCAGCAAGACAACTCCGAAAACAAGGAAACACTCTCATCTTGCTGCTATCAAAGGGTATTTATTGATTATATATACTGTATTATCTGTATGTACATAACTTTTAAAATAAAGGTATTTCTCAATCCATGGTATTGCTTATGCAATCAGTATATTCCAGGGTAAAATTAGGGGCATGTGCTAAAACAAGTTGACCTTAAACCATAGAAGGATTGTCAGTAAATTATGATACCAGTTTTCCAAAGAGTTTTTCAATTTTCGATAATATATATTTTGTTATTAAGCAAGTATATATTGCCATAAATTCCTTGCAAGTAATGCAAATTTGCAGCTAATTGTGTCATTTATATATATATATGTATGTATGTATATTGCTTAATTATGACATCACAATGTATAATCTATATGTGCATGATGTTAGTGTTTAGATCAAGTATTAATCGGACGAATTATGCGGGCGATAAAACATAGATATTGTTAATGCGCAGTTAAGTGCACAACAGAACTAATTTGAGTTTGTGTATCAGTGAATGCCCTTAACTGTTTTTAGTGGATGCCTTTGAGCATCCTGGTTCTGCAAAAATATGTGCCCCTCAAAAAAGTTGGATGCCCAACTCTGGCAAACTAACCATAATCTGCCGACAGACACAATCGACCATGCAATTTTTTAGCTTTAATTATAAAAATGAATAAACATGATTGTTCGATTTTTTTGAGAGGTATGTAAAGTGCATTTTAAAATGTATTAATTATATAATAATTTGTGTACAGTGTTTATAAAGTCTTTGTAAAGTTAAACCATAATATGACATTCTAATGCGCGTCCACTGTTATGTTTAATAGTATGTCTTAGGCCTGAGTTATATACAGTCAGACCTCGTTAATCTGGACCACTTTGTTTCGTCATAAAATGTTCGTGTAGCAGGTTATCTGGATTTTCGGAAAGCGAAAAATCAATCAATCTTGCAAAAGCAGTACGCACCTTACTTTGATATGCACCTCAAAGTATCCATTTTCTGGCTGAACAGCAACTAAAATAAAGCTATATTTTTTGTGTGATCCAACCTAGTGTCAAACCCCAAAACTACCATATTAAAGACGATAATCTGCTATTGTTTTCGTCAACTTTGATTTAAGTTATGGCAGGTCCGCTAAGTCCAAGAACTTTGCTATTTTTTATCTATCATTCTGCTGTCTAATGTAAAGTTTGCTAAAGCTAGTATCAGCAAAGTATACATCGTGGTTTGCACTCTAGTGAATGTCAAAACTAATGAAAATAAAAAAAATGTTTTAAAAGTAAAACTGTGATCGTAACAGGTATATAGTTTTGCTTTTATTCGATTCATTTGGTGTGTGTAGTAAGCTTTTGAGTGTATTTTGTTTGGTATGCAGAAGAGTAAGTAGATACATATCTATCTAATATTTCTACCAAATTAATCTTATCAACAAGTAAGCTCTAGAAAGCTAGATTTGCAGTAAATGCATTGCCAAATGAATAATGGATAAATGAATAACTGTAGGAATAATGCCAAGCTCAAATCTCAAAAGCAAAACCTAAAGTTTTATAAAAACAACACCAAATCTATAACTACTTAAACCAAATCTATAAACTCTTATCGCAGTATGCCAAATTAATTTCTGTATATACAGTATACATGTTTCATTTTTGCTTTATAACTTTGTTTTCTTGTTTTTCTTTTAAATGGCTGCCCCTATCTTTTCAACCTTGGTTAATGGTGCATTTAGTGCTATGTGGCTGTTGCATTATGGTATGTACCTAGTTCTGGGTAAATAGCTGTTAAAGCTGACGTGTCTCAAAAAGGAAACAATAGGTTTATCCGCCAAAGAACCTTTTTCTTATTAGAGATAGGGAATGGTGTGTGTATGACTTGGCATGTTTGTAAACAAGCTTGAGAAATTGTGGTTTTGAAGAGCGTTTATTTATGTACCTTGTCATTTAGCTGTTCAGGACATTTTAGCATTAATGGTATTATCACTTTATAGATTTGCCAGTGTTTATTGATAGGTTCAATTGGTTCAGAAAAGTGTCATTGAGCTATCCAGCATTGAGCAGTAGATCCATATATATTATTCTTTGGTATTGTATTTTGAAATATACTGTCGTAGCCTACTTGGTATAGTTAGTTGGAGTAGTTGTTGGGCAGCAACAGGTGTGGGATGATTGGCCTCAGTAAATGATTATAATCCTTTTGATGGTATAGTTGTTGGACATAAACTAATTATAACGTCTGCCTGTGGACTTCAGGTAAAGATTTTGTTCTGATGCAAGTATACGTGGTTGGGGCTGCTGTATTGCATGTAGCATTTGCACCGATTTATTGGGCATTAAGGAATTAATGCAACTTTTTTCGGTTTTTGTTTAACAATTTTTCCTCTGATTATATATAGGCCTAATACACTGCATAAAATAAAAGCTTCAAGTAACTTGGTATACTGGTAACCTGTTTTATAGTTTATGAATATTACTAAGGTTTACATAGTGTTTTTTTTCATATGTCGTTTCACCAGTACATTGAGTTTAGTTATAAGGTTGCTGCAAATCAGTGAGGATTAGTTTAGTAAACTGCTACCAATAATCCTGATATGTGATGAGCATTAATTGTAGTCACTTTTTTAATCTGTTTTGATGTGTTGTCAGTGTTAAGTAGAATTTCTTGACTAAGTACATTTTTGTTCCAATTGGTTTTTGTGTCATGCCTGTAACAATAACTTTTATTTTTTAGAAATAATGTTATAACTAAATACTTCGCTAGCAAGCCATCATCTAACCAATTCCAAAATAAGGTAGTACCTAATAGTTTAAAACAAGTGTATTGATTTTCTTTGTTATATATTGTAGCCCACTGACTACTGTATAATATATAATAAGTCTAGTTGCTTCATTGCTTGGATTAATTATAATTATTAGTTGTGAAATTAAGAAAAAGTTTTGGTCCAATAATTGAGTGCTGTGCACTTTATCAAACTAACAAACTTTGTTAGATTTTGTGTCTTCACATATTTATATGTTAGAGTAAGTTCTAGGTGTGGCATGATTCTACCTCAAATAGATTTGCCAAATAACAGGATTAATTGCAAAATTAAAAGTTGTGTTAACAACTATCTAATTTGGCAAACGTTAATGTATATATATGTGTTTGCCTAAAGGTGCCATTCACACTGAAAGATTGTAACGGGAATTCTTCACCTGGCAAAAATCTTAAATCACCATTCAAACGTTTAAGTTTTAACAAGGTACCCATATCATATTTCGTTTATGTTTACTTGAAAGCGTTCTTAATTAAATATTTTTATGACAGGAGACAGACACATATATGTGTTTACTCCTGGTAAACATTGCGCACAAATGGCACAATGATGCAATATGTTTGAAGCTTATTTCGTTTTGTGTTGAGAACATGAATATTTAACATTACCATATTTAACATGAATATTTAACCATATTTTATGGTTGTTTCAATGATTGTTTTGTTAAAGTCGCATTGCTTGGACTTTTTATTAAATTACAGAAATTGCAAGACAGAAGTTACAATAAAGCAAACGCTCTCACACCCAATATTGTGATAGTTTTATCTGACAGTGATGAAGAGACTTGCGAGGTTGTAACAGCTTACATTGCTTTACCTGTATAGCTAATATTTATATAGCTAAGAGATAATGTTATATATATATGTTGATAATTGCGGCAAGTATTTAGCAAGTATGTTATTCATGATTGTAACGATTTGTTGGAAAAAAATATCCACAGTGGAAACATGTTACGTTGCATTTGGAAGGATCAGGTAAATTGTTTCGATTCTTCCAAAGTTTGTAAAATTGGTGGCAACTGGCAAATGCTCAGGAATACAGGTCTAGGTATTATATATCATAACATTCCTTTTTTACGATCAGTAAACAGCTTTTTGTTTCATTTGTGACCTTTATAATTAATTTGATTCCATTTTCTTAACAAGTACCATATGCTACTAAAACTTTAATTTAAGCTCCTTGCGAAAAGGCCGGGACCACAAAACACTTAAAGTAAACCAAAATTGTGAGTTAATCAGCTTTGAGTTGTCATTATTTGCTTACGTGCATTTTACTATTTGGATTTAATGAGATCAGCCAAGGCATATATTCGAAATTTCAGTTTTAGTAGGTTTCCACTTGACATTTAACATATGTATATATGTTATTTTGTTCTCAATGTAATGTTATTTATGTTTTGTATTTAGAAGAAATCTAATTCATCTACTGTTCTGACTGAACATGCAGCCAAGATGCCACCACAGAAATCTCTCTCATCGTCTAGAAGTGAAAACAAGCAACAGAGAACATTCAACGGACGTAATCTTTTAAGTCCGTCTAAGTTGAACTTAAAGTCAACTTTATCTTCCCCTAAATGTAATGATCAACTGAATACTATGGA
Organism: Clavelina lepadiformis; assembly: GCF_947623445.1. NCBI lineage: Eukaryota > Metazoa > Chordata > Ascidiacea > Aplousobranchia > Clavelinidae > Clavelina > Clavelina lepadiformis. The sequence continues at coordinate 4,353,175 of NC_135244.1, read as the reverse complement.
GCGTGAACGAAACGTTTGGGCTGATTTATTTCCATGTGACTTTCAAAATTGTCTTACAAAAAGCCCATCCCAAACTAAATCCCACAACAACTTTAATGCTGTGAAACACAAATCTTCTCCAACCTGCAATACAAAATCACCCAAAAGTGGATTCAAACGTAAAGAATCTGGCATCTCTATAGCGTCATTTTTTGAACCAAAACGAAGAAAAACTGAGTCTCCCACGACAGTCGATACACCAGATGATTTAACGTCCCTGAAGAAAGTGTCTGCTGACACCAAGAGCCAAGATACACATTTATTAACTTCTCAAAATTCCAAGTCCACGACAGATGTAATCATCATTGATTCATCATATGAAGAGGATCTAGGTATCATCTCGGTAAAAGACGAAATAAAGGAAGAAAATTTTGTAAAAACAACTTCCAAAGATGTCAAGTCGGACAAAGAATTGACAGTGGACCTGAATAATTTTTCATTAAAAGAACAACTTGCAGCTACCACTGATGAGAACATTCCCATTGTAAATAAGAATGAAATTGAAGATGATCCGTTACAATGCTTCTTAAAAGATTTAGATTCTTTCGTCACTCAACCTGAAGAAGACAAAGATGTTGATTTTCCAGTATTTAATGGCGTGAACCATTCTCCTTCGTACTCTCAAGAACCTCTGTCTAATTCATTAGCCACAAAAGACATTCCTCTTACAGAGGTGACAACCCTTATTCTTTGGTTGTTTTCTAAGTCAGTTGCTTGCAGTAGTCTATTTGTGAAAAAATTAGGGATGGGCCGAGTCGAATCCGAGTTCAATTACGTGGCGGAGTATTGACATGTTTTCAATACTCGGATTCGATCAAATATTGGTTAATACTCGATGACGTCACACATGTTGGTTTTCGCGTGTAGGTAAACTTCAGTAAATTTTTTAAAATAACCAAACCCTATAAAATGGTAAGCTAACGAAATCGTCGTTTCATCATTCAAGCATGTTTGGAAACAAACAAGTTTCGCCCGCCCGTTTCAATAGGTTACGTTCTTACAACGACGTAATGTTTCACACCCGTGGTTGCTGCATATTTTCCTGTGCAATTTGACGGCGCATCGACGTTTCCATTCATAATAAGATAATAAAACTATCGTCGTTGGTTTGGCAGGGTAGGATCAGGACCACGTATTTAGTAATTAGTTGATAGTCAAAACAACGAATTCAGCAAGTGGCACAACGCACAATTCAGGGTTTTGACAAAATATTTCTGCAAATCAAGTGTATGCAGGAAAGAGTTTTCGGTTAATTACGCAACAAAAGATTTGTTTTTTCTCTCTAAAATGCGTGCATTTGGCTGTAAATAATATTGTTACGATTTTTATTTATTACGTAACAATACATAGATATGCGCCGCGAGATTTTCTTTTCGGGATTTTTATTCGCGTTGCTAAAATTAGACGTTTAGGAGAATGGCCACGCGAAAAGTTGATTCTACTTATTTAGGGTTTGATTGAAGTTAGATTTAGTTACGTTATGTTATCAAGAAACAGCGAGAAATAGCTTGGAACGCACAATTATTTTTCGGTAAACAGTGGCAGTGAAAAATGTTGGCTGATCTTTTGTGATAAGTTCAACTCAATTTTATGCAGCTACAACTAATTACATTTTAAATAGCGTCTGCGATATTTTTTGACTTAAATTTAAGAAATACAGTACATTAAGAAAAAATTTAATTATACATGTATTGGCCACGTATCGCATTTGTAAAGCGTCTAAGCGCCAATGACGCATGGCGGTAGGTGGCAATGGTGCAGTGCCAACACAGTGAACAGAAAACATGCGTAGCTTGTATAGCAGTTGCAATCTCTCACCTTCATTGTTTGTTGATGCCTTGGGAACAATGGTAACCTGGGTGCGTTAAGTAGTTTACGACGTAATTTAATGATTACGTTACGATTTCTTAAATGTAATTTGGTATCAATTTGTTTTCAATTATAGAAAGTTGATGAAAATCCTATGACTACTAGTGATGGCCGGCAGTCGCTTTCTTCATTTGATAAAAGGTTAGAATTTTATTTCAGCAATGTCAGTAACAGGTTGAACAAGCTTTTCCCTGCATATCTTGTTCACTATCTTTCGTTGTTTGCTGGTGCTTCTGAGAAATTTCTGAGTTTTAGCTGAAGCTCTTCTTAAGAGGAACTGAATCTGAAACCTCTCACGCGACATCATGTCAACCTTTTAGGTATTTTAACAGATTGCACAGCGAAGATTCAACCCTACAATCTAGTGAAGAAGTTGCTTCTGCAACTTTGTTTTCATCTCATATCAGTTGTGATGACTTACCTTGCAGCCCTGCTGTGACCATGATACAAAAAGAAAACCCTTTTGGAATGTTGGATTGCTCACAGGGTTCCAACTCCAGTGTGTCTGTAGTTTTAGATGTATGTCTAAGGCAGTAGTTTAACGAATTTTTTTCAAATATTATACTGGTAGTTAAAATCGTTTGGTGATATTCTCTATGAATAGATCGTGTGACATTATTGTCTCCTTAATTACAAGAGTTTCGTTTTGGTGGTTATGCATCAATGGTCGCATATTTCTGTTCTAGAAGTTGAACTGTTGCCAAGAAAAATCAATTCCATTGACTCCTCGATCAAGCAAGAATTTGAAGAGGGAACCAAACAACTTTGACAGAAAATTAGACGAAGATTTATCAGATGAATGTGGCACGGTATTGCAAAAACATATGACCCTTATAGAGTTGTGATGGGCATTATTTCTTCTTAAATTTAGTGTTTGCAAATTGTACGACAGGATAGTGAATCACGAAACAAGTGTCCTAAGCTCACTTTCACTCTAAATAAGATGGTTAGAGAAAGGAAAAAGAAGTGAGTTTGTTGTAATGTTGACGATTTATTAATTATTATTTATTGTGAACTCTGTCAATTCCTTTTTCTAGTGAAAACTGGAGATCAATGGAAGAGAAGTTGCTGGCCGACGTGAAGAAGGGAGGATTCTCTCGCTATCTCAACGTCAGCAGTGATGAAGATGTCGATGTGGATGTTGAGGATCAAGACGATGAATTTGATGAAAAGAAGATTAATGAGTAAGAAAGATTTTTTACTGGGATTATATGACGAGGAAAATTATCCTGGCAATAGTGAACTGAAATAACAAATAGGTTCACACGAATGTGATTGTAACAGCAACAAACAATAAAATTTCTGCAATAAGTTGTCCAACTTGTCCTGTTATATGATGGCACCGATAAACAATTTGCAACAGTTTTCTATAACTAGTAATTGTTAGGTAAATGACCATGATTTAATCGGATGCTTTCCTGATTTAAGCTATGTCACCAAAATCCATCATCAGTTTTAAAGAACTACCATAAAGTTATAGGTAATGTTTGCCGGACGCTGGTGTTAGTGTTCATGTTTGCCTGAATCTTCCACTCAGGGAATATATTCTGGCTAGGGTTTGTATCGACTCAACCCTAATTTCCAAGCAACCGTAAAAAATGAAAATTCAGAAATTGTCACAAGCTCCTTGTGTTGTCAGCGAATTAAACTATCCAATTCGGTGTTTAATCCATCATCTTTGTCGACTAATGACGTCATGTTGTATTGAAACACTATACAGGAATACTTTTATCTTACAGCCTGCTCAGTTTCACTGATGCATGTTTAAGTTTACCTGATGAGCATAAAACTCTCAACATCTTTTCCAACAAGGGACTCCACTCCTTGTATTGTGCTCACTTTGTGGAGGAATCCTGTCCAATCCAGTTGTCGCCAGCTATAGCCAGGTTTGGTCCAACGTTTGTGTTAATACTGTGTGTCTGTAACTTCGTAGTTTGGTAGCAAATTTCATGAAACCGGAATGGTCAGAATGTCATCAAAATACGCTGGTGGTCGTGGCACACTGTATCTAATCAAAAACTTGACATTTGCCTGAAACATAGTAATTATTTTACGTGTTAAACTTACTCATTCAGTCTGACTGGAATTTGGAATGGAATATGAGTTGTTTTAAATCAGTATCATACTTTGTTCTGACTTGAATTAAAACGTGTGAAGCATTTGCAGCAAATGTGAACTCACTCAGCCTGTACGTTGTATTGCAGGTTAAGCCTCGCATCCAAGCTCTGTCACGTACGTCGGAAAAAAGACGCTTGGTCCCCGTGCAATTCTCGCGAAAACGTCATATCCTGGATACTAGAAGTGTGTTGATGAAATAATGCATTTATCTACAACTATTTCCTGTTGTTATATTGTAGTTTTGCGTCGTACGCATTTACAGCCCTTTATCTGGCCAGCAGTACACAAATTAAGGGTGCAAGGCACAAGTCGCTGTCTTCTTCTTCGAAACCGTAGCCCATCATTAGACACAGCGATTGCAGGCTTTAACAGTTAACCTGCTGACCGCTTGTTTCTTTGTTACTGTTTTAAGGTTATGTCAAGCCATTGCGATCGTGAGATTTTGGATCATGCCGAGCAAACTCTAACTTACCTTATCACGAAAACCAGTACAAATCTTGGTTACCGGCCATTTTACGACGCCTTTCTCAATCTCGGTCTACGAAAGCGTTTCCAAAGACCTACACAGTAAGTTTATCTGCTCACGTTGTTAGCGTCAAACAATATCCGAATTTCACCGTCTCGTTAATGACCGAGTTTATGTTGTATATCTCTTTCACTAGTCTTTGTGGACATAGAAAAGAGGCAGAAATAGATTTTATTACTATTTAGTATTTTTAAATCGTGATTCGTGGTTTTGTTGTGTTATAAGTTACGACTGTGTTTAAAATGCTCCTTCATAAAGGACGTTTCGGAAGCAATCACGACTACGTATTATATTATATCAGTGCTTACTTTCACGCATTTCAGCTTTTTCCGTGTTTATTATAAGTTTCTTATTGGCTTGCAATTTACCCGATTATCTGACGTCACATTCCACGCAGGTCGCCTCCCAAAACAAAACGCTCGTGCAAACGTTGTGGAAGAGGCAAGTCAAGACTGTCGTCTTTTCTCGCTACACTCCCATTTATTTTGCGGGTGAGTTTATTTCCATCTCGGTTAGCATCTAACTTAGTTCAACAAAGATGCACAGATATGTTAGTTAGTCGTTTGCTTTCATTAAATGCCTTTAATTAAAATGCCTTCGAAAGATTGTATCTTGCTTTGGTGAAGTTACATGAAATGACACCCTACTTGTATGCCACTGAGTTAGTAAACAACGAACATCGCTGTGTTGAAAACTCGAAATGAAAAAACAAAAACTTTTACGTAACAAAAAATTTCCCAAAAAATTGGAATCATAACGAAACTGACTTGGTTTGTAGATTGGATTTAATATCGTTAAAAAATTTACTGTTTATTTGCTAGTTTTGTCATTTGTGTTTGAGTTCCAAGGTCTGTAAGTTGGTTTAGGACCACTTATGTTTGCATTATAGTAATATCCATCGTGATCGTACGGTATAACTTCGATCTTATATTGTTAAATGATCTTGAAATGCAACATCTTGTCGCGAAATAGGAGGTGTCATTTGCATTTGAGAATAACTTCAACCAAAGTTTTGTGCAATTTCCCAAAGACTAGCGCCAATTGTTGTTAGAGGGCGGGAAGACCGGTTCATCGCATTATAATTATCTATTGACAAGTCCTATATACAATAAATACATGGACCATGATACTATGATTAGGAATCAAACTACCACCACCAGCCTATACACGCAGTTTTATTGCCCAGGCTTTTACGTCAGCACTGGAGACAAGAGCGGATTCGTTTGATGACGAAGATCTCGCATGTCACACGGTCCTGTGTTGCCTCCTGCTGCTGTGTTCCAGTAGTTGCCCCTACCTGCCGCCAATCGTGTTGAAATCTCTGGAGGCCACTTTAGCGGTGATTAGAAATTGGCAGGACGCGGTGAGTTTTCAGTACCTGAGTGTCGAACCAGAACCGCACCCAAATCTTTAAACCGGTTTTAGCAGATGTTTTTGAGAAACCGAACTTGAATTAAATATGTGAACATTTTCTGAACCCAAACCGAACCTGAAACATTGAAACCTGAAAGGCGAAGAAAAAACGAACCTTTCTCGACTGTGGCCACTGGTCTCACCCGTAATTTCACTAAAAATACTAGAAACCGTGTTTCTGGTTATCACAATGCCACTTGTCCACTTCCCTATTTTCTATGTAAAACTTCAATGAATTTAAATAAATAGTCACAGCTGACAAATTAGTTTTGGTAAAGTAATGCGACTTGGGCAAAAGCAGTTAAAAAGAATAATCCTGGATGCAATAGGTCATTTGCACCCGGAGCAGACCATACGTGTGTAAGTTTGTTGAACCCACACCGGGAACGGAAAATATACGCGCATCCATAAGCACCAGAATCGAAGTAGAGACGGTGAAATAAAATTTGGCCAAATCTGAACCGGAAATAAGTCTTTCAAACTGCGATTCGACAACCTTGCTGTTCTTGGTTCAATATCGTATTGTGTAACGTATGCTTTATGCTACTACAGTCTCTTTATCAACATATCTTGACTAATTGTTTTTGTATTTGGTCTGGGTAAGTAATTTCTTTGGATATTCATAAATAAAAGTTTCGTGTCGTATTTTTTTACAGAGGCTTTCAATAACAAAGGCTTTATTAGGCCAAGTCAAAGATTTTACCGTTCTCTATACAATGACGTCATTGCTTCCAACCAACAGCGAGCGGTCAAATCAGCTTCGTCGTTGTGTCGCCCAATCGTTGCTTCACACGTTTATCAAACGACTCCCATTGGACGATTTGAAAGAGCCGAGAGACGACAAACACGATTTAGAGGTTGCTGCAATTTTAATGTGTCGTAATTTGACAACGAACGTCCTTCGCTTGCAATTGATTCACCGATTTTTTTATAAATTCTTTTCACATCACGGTAGTTAACACTCTTGTGAAACAGTACAGCAGCGTCAACCTAATCAAACCCTAGTCATTAAATATTAATATCTGCGTGTTCTTTTTACCTGTACCTGCTTCAAATAACATTGCGCGGTGACGTAACCACTTTGTGAGCAGTAATCTGCAGACCACTGTGAATCACAGCAAATCTTACCTGCCAGTCGTTCTGTTCCAGCTTTCGGCTGCTCTTGCGTCAGACCTCACTCTTCCCAACGTCCAGCTTTTCCTGGAGCATCGTCATGGCAGCGAGCCTACGAGCATATCCGTTTATCATCATCTTTGTTTGTGTGTTCTCCTGCTCCAGATCTGCGTCGGCAACGAGAGGCTTCAGCGGCAACATAAGGTGCGCTGTGGCATTAAGCGTTACTGGCTCTTGCTTTAAATTGACATCGGAGATCATTTCATATTAACAACCGACGTTCGGTTTTAAGTTGAATCGTATTTGCAAGGTTTTTTGTTTCACCTTCGTTGACATTTTAATTTCCTTTCTTGGCCGCACTTTTATGTAAAAAAACTTTTATTTTCATTCAGGACGATCTCGATTCTATTATGGACTCTCTCAAGTCTTTCAACATAAGGATAAAGGAAAATGGATGCCTTTATTGTTCGGAGGCAAAGGGATTTATAAACTTCGTCACGGTTCGTATGAAGCTACAAGCCGACCAGATGACATGCGCCGACTTGGTAAGCAAGAGCGTCTATGAAACATTGTTGGTCAATTTCAAAATATCCACGGCTACATAATAAAACGTAATGCAACTGCGCATACATCCATGCATAACAACCTGTTTCGCTAAAGCTAATTATCATTTTCCGAGATTTCCTCTATTTACCACTGGACACCCGCGTAATGATTGTAACTTCTTACCTATGTTTTAATATCAGCAAGGAATGTTCAAATACCTACGCGCGGCTCGTGTCGACGAGGAGATTGTCGAAGAAGATGACGTAGGTGATACAGACGATGAAGTCAGTGCTGAAGAAGGTAACATCGAAGAGGAGGCGAAATCCAATATACTAAATCCCGTGTCGCCATTGGTCAACAAAAACGATCCGCTCGAACTTCATGACGTCATTTCACCCTGTTGTGACGTCACCGAGCAGCCACTTTGTTCAGGACTCGGCAATGACCGTCTCGTGACCGATGGCATCAGCGGGGGTTCCCCCATCTTAAATTGTGGCGAAACCCAGATGGAAGTTGAGGTACTCGCAAAGGGTAGCCAGGGCAACATTGACGTCATTCTTGATGATGCAAGTGTCGATGGCAGGAAGACATTTGCTAAGGTCAATGCTCCCCTTGACCTGACTGCAGTGGAGGAGGCAGACTATGCTAACGTGATGATGGACAAGCCGGTTAATTCTATTAAAGTAACTTTTGAAGCTGAGCTCATAGAACTTGAAGATAACGTCATTCCGGAGAGTGGTGAGGTCGGTTTTACCCAGTGCGTCTTAAGTGTAGGAAATGAAGGCGGTGACAACTTTTCTACGGCCTGCGATATAGCGACCTGTAGTGACAGAGTTACACAAGTTTGTGGACCACTAGACGCTGATAACGACCTCGATAATGTCGCACTTAAGTCACCGAACGACCACTATCATACGCTTGTCGATTCGGATAAGGTCACAATACGAATTTGATGGAGCAAACCGATTCCAGAGAGAATTGTTTTTAGCATTTAAATTTAAGGAATTCGAATTTCCCTTAATGTATATTTTTCTTGCGTTATTTTTATTTTGGTTGTCGGTGAGTATTTCAGCTTGTTTTTCAAACAAACATTTTTTGTAAAGCATTTAATTTAATTTTTTGCCGGCTGCCGCAGTTTTTACAAGTGTTACATTTAGGAACCAATAGTTCAGATTTTGCCGTTAGTAGTGACCGTCATTTTTATTTTTAATCTAAAGCCATTAATTATGAAAAAGTTATTTTGAGCCAATGTTTCTAGCAGTAATATCTTGAGTAGAATGATTTTTTAGCAGAAATTATCTGGTGTATTTCCACCGTTTCTTGTGGTACAGAATTTTTTTACGATGCGCTGTTACATTAACAAGGTGCCTCTCGTTCGAAAGGTTGCTCCCTACATTTATGTGATACACTTTATCGTTATTGCGCTATCTTGCTTTTGAAGAGAACGCTTCATCGTAGCTTAGCACACTCACAGATATATGTATACATGTTAGATGTATTTAAGCTGTCGTGTTCATGTTTTGCTTTTTCTTGATCAGGGCTGTCGATTTTCATAACTGTTGTTAATTTTTTTCCTATTCTTTCCTATTGTCATATTCCTTTTTGCCATCGCCGCAGTTGTCGTGGGGCACTTTCGATTTTTCTAGAGCAACGCGTTAACCGCGCAGTCGTATTTATTAAACGTTTTTCTAATATTTTTTTGAAGTCTTGCCATGTCAAGGGTATCGCTTTCAACCAACCCTGCTGTTTGAGTTTTTACCAAGTTGCAGCTTCTGCAAAAACCTCAGCTGGGTCTCTTGTCTTAAATCTTCTTAAATATCAATCACAGCAGCAGCACCGACTTTTAGGGGCTCAAGGAGCGTGGATATTGATATTGCCCAGCATGCACGTCATATAGATTCAATTAATTAACGTAGACAGCTTGAGTGTTTATGCCTTTGCTGGACTAGTTTCACAATAATTTGCCACTTTCTGATAACACCTGGTATATCGGTACGTATATGTTGTCTAGACTTTGGACACCATTGGTTTAGCATGAAACCAACGCTATAGCCAGGGTTGCCATCAGTCTCAACTCAAAAATAAGGACGACTAGAAAACGAACGAGGAATACCACCTTAAACAGTGCACAACAAGAGAAAGCAACCAATGTTCCTAAAAAAAAAAACAAGACCCTATCTGCATGTTCATAATTTTGGTATCTCTTTGGTACAAAATGGTATCGTACAGGTGACAAAAGTGCCCACCTCCGCCCTAAAAATAAGGACGAAAGTGAAAATAAGGACATTTCGTAGGAAAAAGGACAAACATATTTTCTAAGACACGGACCTTTAAAATAAAGACAAATCTTAGAAATAAGGACGGTATGGCAACCCTGGCTATAACTCACAAACACGCCACAACGGCTTAGGTGCCATGGGTACCGCAAGCAAAATAGAAGTCAAGTCAACCCAAACAGTTTATATACGAACTACTCCGTTAACCCCTTTAGCCATTGTAAAGTCATTGTCCCGATAATCTTTTGTCAAGGGCTGTCTGCTCTCTCCAAACGGCGCCAAAAAAGTTAAAGTGTATAAAGTTATTTGTGTGCATGGCCTACGTCATAACAACCACGGAATCGTTCTGTGATTAAAAGGTTGAATTCCTATACTTTGGGGTGAGAATGGTTTGAAAATATACCAAGTCACAACATTGGGTGAATTAGTCATCTATGAGCCAACCTGCTTAAGCAATAAAGCGTATTTCTTGCACTCGGATCGAATTTACACGCGATCTATACAAGAAGACATCAGCGGCATATCTTTACTTTAAAATTTTGTCACCGAGAAATGTATCCGGGCTATAAAGTTTCATTAAAAGGGAAATTTTGAAATGACGATACAGCCGCATGCCAAAGATAGGGTTCACGACAAAGGGTCGCTTTTTTAAAGGCTTGTAGTATATGAATAGGGAGGGAAAGACGCGTTTTCAAAATAACATCTGCTACTGTTTCTTTATTTACAAAGCCAGGTAACGCGACCTCCACAATGAGAGAGCTAGATATTAAACATTGGATCATTGTGTTTTTATTCATGTGTTGCACAAACAATTAATTTTTGGTGACCCCAAACAATAATTAAATGCCAGACAAAGCTCCCAGTTTTGATTACCGCGACATCTTGGGCTCGTGTTTCGAAAGCCAAAGCGTGTGAACAGTTGGGAAAAACTATATTGAGTACGCTGTATAGGCTTTTGTAGATGACAGAGTAATCGTAAGTATTAATCATTTTTTTTATTGTTTCAAAACTGATGTCATTTATAAAATAGGTCTATAGGTAATTTTCTAAATCTACGTGTGGGGCTAGGCGAGTGATTTTGTATAAGTTAGCAAACATTTTGAGGGTTAATACGGCCAAAGCAACTACAGCGCCTTTATAATATTTGCTTTGTTCAAACTGGATATCAATTATAGACGCGGGAAAGTTTCAAAATATTGTCAGCTTCAGAGCATTTTATCACGTTAAACAAACAACTAAGAAGTGTTGGGCTTTTTATTTTTTACCGCAAAATTCGCTTTCGTTCAAGGTTCCAATGAACAATGAAATAAGCTCAAACGGGTTCTAGTATTTATAGCAGAGAAGGTTCAATATTTGGATAAGCTTGAAGTCTAAGATCGCTGAATGGACCAAATACACCGTTTGCGGATGGGGTTAATCTCGCGTAAGAGGTCGTAGCAACCATTTGGAAAATATTTTTCCAGCAAGAAGCGAAGCATAAGCGTCACTGCCAAGTTAGGAGTGACAACCTGATGAGGCAACGGCCAATTTGTAGACGTGAAAACGCATGCGGCAAGTTCCAGGCTTGTCTGAAAATGGTTTAGTTCAGGGCGAGTTTGATACATAAAGTAATTGAAATGTGTTGAAACATCGTGGTTACCGCAAGGCGTCGTCTTGAGGTCGGTAGAGCAATTGGTTCGTACATTTGGAGGATTTCTCCTATAAAATTACGTACAGCACAATAACGCAGAAAGTCTACTACAAAATCTATTTTGATGTTAACTTTAAAGCTCGAAAGGGCATCTTCGATTTTAAGTTGTGAAATAAACTTCCTCGGTATTTGACAAGACACTTCTATGCCAGTCTATTGGTGGTTAATTTTCTTTGTAGATTAAAATCTAATGTGATTAAAATCTACGGAACACTGAGAATCCCTTCAGTTAATCATCGATCAAGAAACTTTCAATGATTAACAATGAAGCAGGTACGGCTTGAATTTATTGACCAGCAAGAAGACATTATTGGTGAGTTTTGCAACGTAAATTCCTGGGTTCAAATTCTACTAAAGCCATTTTCGGGCGCTTTTATGAAATTTAAAAAGTGTTGTAAAAAATGACTGCTCCAGAAAAAGAACGTCGTTTACATCAGCCAAAACATAAGAGACTGGAATATGTGGCAGGCTGGAACATTCATCAGCTTGTCAAAGGTAAAAGAAACATTTTTTGATCACTTTGTCGGTATTCGGTTGGATAAATATTTTTATTGTATTGGTTATAACTTGTTAGTAACTTTTGAGAATTAAAATTTTGCTTTCAGTTTTCAATTAAAATTTATAAGATGTCGATCACAGATGCCAAGAAGTGTCGTCCCACGCTGCACACAAGGCAGGGATTTTATCTCAAGTCGTCGGTCTCAGACATCGCTTCAGTTTACTCATACCGCTCCTCAAAGTCGAAGTCCTCCACCTCCAGGCGCTCATGCATGACCACTGTGACGTCACCAACACTAAGCACGACGTTCAGGTGAGCGACTTCATATTTATACTTTTTTAAGTGTCTTCGCTTTTTAAAATACTGGTAAAGATTAGGCTTACCCTGTCTGTATAGTGCATGTACATTGTACACTACTGCGCAAGTTTATCTATTTTCAAAAAACGTAATTAACTAAAGATATTTTTAAGATTTTTTGAGTATAGTTTGGTAGTCATCGCCAAAAATGTGTTGCAAGCTTGACGTCCATTTTGACAAGATCAGATACAAGTGTGACGTCACATAATGCGTTTTGTGGTTTCAGCTTTCAATCGAGGATTAGTTAATCAATGAGAAGCAGAGATAGAAATATTGTGCTACATTTGATCAATTCCTTTTCAAAGTCATTTCCAATTCTTATAATTAATATTATAAAAAGCGTTTGTAATTGTATGCAGCCCGAACTAGCTTCGAAATTTTCTCTGGTGAGAAACACAGTCTTGTCACCTTAGTAATACTGATAGACCCACTGCTCTTTTTTTGATAAAGTATAATAATGCTTTCAAATAAATGAAATAAAAAAAAAAACAGGACTTTAAAGGGAAACATTTTGCATAACGGGAGCAGGACACTGCTGAGGTTGCAGTGTTTTGTGATTGTTTTCTTTCCACTCTATACCCAAAGCAAATGGAAGGTTTCGTATTTTTTGGGCCAATTATTTTCAAATATTTTTGTATGTTTGTATTTTATTGGTTTCAGACTTTACGACATCCTTCGTTTCCATCCCGCTCACGGTTCCAACGTCGTCTTGTCCAATGATCGACAAGTTGCTAGTAGAAAGACCCAGAGTTTTTGCAATGGTATAGTGTTTGGCCATCGCCCGGTCAAATTCGGCGAGACCGTGCACCTTAGATTTAACAAGGTAATCTGTGCGTAACCTGCAATACGTGCCATCAACTTATATTTCGTCATAACAGTCATTTGAGGCACATCTCCTAACTTTAAACTGATGTGCATCACAGGTTCGGACAGACTGGCGCGGTTGCGTTCGACTTGGCTTCACGCCACACAACCCCACCAGATGTGATCCGAAATCTCTTCCTCGTTATGCGGTTCCCGATCTCAGAAGACGGTCAAGGTTCTGGGCAGTTCCGATAGCAGAAAAATATGCAACAAAATACAACATCTTCTCCTTTATGTGCAAAGGTATCAGCGTAAATTCTTACTATGCAGTATTAGATTGATTGGTTGAATCAACGGTGACGTTTTATAGCTTGGACTAAACGCTTTTCCATAAATACTTAACCAATTATTATCATGTTTGATTGTTTGCACGCAGTTTTGTCATTTTACTAAAACAGAGTAACTAATATAGCCCACATTGAAAGGGAACGGCCAAAAGAAGAACTTGTTTCAATTTTTATTGTACAGAGGACGGAAGTGTGAGTTACATGATCAACAACGAAGGAAAAGGAACTTTTCTCACCGGACTCGAGACGAAGATCTCACTTTGGCCGATGCTGGACCTTTACGGGAAAGTGGAGGAAATTGCGATTGTCGATGATGAAGCTGCGGAGCTTGGAGCAGCTATCCTGGGCCATGTTGAAGACGAGGATGAAGAGGAGGAAGATTTAGGATCTGGGATGAGTCCGGGAAAACGAGGAAAGCTGCAGAGCGGCGGAAGAGCAAGAGGAGATTACGTCATGTTTCACGAGACGCGAGGAAAGAACGTGAAACTGGATTTGCGTCAAACGACTGCGAAGAGGTTCGACTCCTTCTGGAATTCTCTCAGTTTCACTCGCAAACCGCTGAGACGTTTTGACATGACTTTCTTGGAAATTTTAAAAGTCGAGTCAAATTATGCTGGTGAGAAACTTTGTAAGCGGTTTAAATCTTTACAGTATTAAATAGACTCTAATCTTCTTAACGACTGTACGCTTTTTCAGGCTTACTATAGAATAGCTTGAGTGAGCGCAGTTGATAAGATTTAAAATCAAGTTTCACTTTCAGGTCAATTAAGCGGTGACATTTTTTACAGGTGGGTTAGGTGTAGGAGCGACCAATATGAACCCAGCCACGATGAAATCGTCCGAACTTCCGGACAACGCTGAGCTGCTCACCGTCAAACCGGCACAATACTGGCGCATATCACGTGATATTGAAACGGAAGAAGGTAAAAACATGTCGAGTGATGTCTCTACACTTGGTCGTCAAGTGTAGCACTTTATACTACGCTTTGAATATTGTATCACTGAATTTTACGGAGGACGGTGTCAACCGACACGTCCACCACGTTAACTTATAAGTTAGTCGTATATCAGAATTACAGAAATGAAATATTGATATTCTGACTGAAATGTTGAAAAAACTTATCAAAATGCCAATTACTTTCTAGGTGATCAACTTGGATTCGTGCTGGATGGAAATGGGCAAATCACCTACAGCAAGAATGGCAATCCTCAGGAAATGCTCTTCTCGGACGTTCCGGTCAAAGATCCAATATGGCTTATTTTTGACATATACGGGAGTACAACAATGATTAAACTAATGGGTGAGTAACTTTAATTAGGGCTTTGACTGGATCCTATAATTATCCAAATCACGTAGATCTGAATAAAAGTTTTCCTGAATGGCTATGATGTATGGAAGTAATTTTAACTTGCCTAATAGGCCTAATTAAGTATAAGTACAACTGATTTACAATCATCATGTTTAAGAAGTGTGTCTCAGGCCTACAGCTTATACGGTAAACATGTAAAAGTCGATATTAGCCAAGATATAAATTTTTTTCATGAGATATTTTCGTGCGACTTTACAGGCCGCATTACGTGTCACGATCCGAGCGACACCACCAACGTCGGCAGATTCGCCTTCGACAACATTCAAGAAGACGAGACCGAAAAAGAATGTCTGATGTGCTTCAAAAAAGACAGGTCACGTGACTGCACCATTCAGCCGTGCGGTCACACTACTCTTTGTCATTGGTGCGCCATCACGTGTATGGTGAAGCAGCAGCTAAGGTCAGCATGGTGGCGTTATAACGTTGCATGATAAAAACTTTGGACTTGTTTTATAGACAGGCTGTGAATTGCTCTCTTGCAAGAAACTGATCCTATATACAAGCGTGCGATATTTTATTATATTTTTATTATTATCACATTGATTAATTTTGCAAATATTAGTGATTAGTTAAAGAACTCTATAGCCAGACTGTGATGTTTAATAACGTTATTTTTCGGCAGGTTCATCGTTTGCCCCGTTTGCGGGGGCCCAGTAAATGACGTTGTGAGAATCTTACGGCGGAAGTATGTGAATAAGAGCCCGGAAGTAAGCGTAGATGAAGAAAACGAGCCAACTTGATGCGGAGCGCAACGTTATTCAAGAAAAATCTTGCTGCAAAACTTGTTCACAAACTGGTCAAGGAAAGGTCGAGAAACCGTTGAAATAGTCCTTTAGACGTCAAAATGACAACACGCATAACCGTCACTTCTTTTAAACCCGATGAAGCAGACGTCGTAAATATGAATTCCGAAAACGGGTTGTTGCGAGCTGTAGATTTCTTCACCAAGGATTTGATGAAATGAGCGACTTCAAGTGACTCCTGATCAGGTTGACGATTTGTGGACTCATCACGATGCTAGAAGCAATAACAACGAATGACGTGACGGCTGAATAGCGGCAGACGCTGTTTGTTCATTGCGCAAAACATTTCTGCAATGATTTCAATTTTTCAAAACACTGTAAAACAAGTAAATGATGAAAGAGCTGAATTCGTTTTGTCTGTTATCCGTGACTGAGAACTGAGATACTGCAGCTATAGGCGATGTTGGTGGGAAAAATTAACATTTGAAAATATTAAGATAAAATATCACAACTGTGTAGATGCAGGTATCTAAAAAATGGATCTTGAAATTTGTGTTAAAAGATAACGTATTATCACCAAAGCTACAATAGGCCTAGGTCATTTTTCACCATCAACCTTTTTAACCTATGTATCCCCTTATTGAAGGTTGTAAAATATTATAGGCTACCAAAGCGTTGCAACAGTAGATTTATGTTGTAATTTCAAAAAAACGCTTCCTAAGTTGTGTTATAATGTGAGTTTTGCGATCGGAATTGTTAACTTACCCGCATCAACAAAGCTATAATTTGAAAATTTCCTTCACCTAATGCAAGACCTAAGAGCTTCTTTCGCACTTATTTTACGTCATTTATCCAGATTTTTCACGACAGCGTCTTTTCGCGCTATTTCTAACTAGAGCTCCTATCAACGTCGACTTTCAAAGGAGATTAATCCCAGTACAAAGCCTCAGGTCACGTTTAATTGCGTGCGTGGGAACGGTAAAAAATATGGTAAGGTATACCGGCAGTTTTGAAGGAAATAAAATTTTCAGATTAAAGAAACAGCACACGAGTAACTGTGTATAGTAGATATTTAAGTCGTGGAACAAATTGCAGAAACCTCTTGAAAAATTGAGCAGTTTAACAACAAGGTGAACAATGATTGTCACATCTGATGTGTGCGAATTGACGCAAACTTTTGCACAAATTTCTAAAAAATAACGGCAATTTTTTTCTACTTTTCAGTTAACTTTGTAAACAAGATAAGAGTTGCAAGCAACATTTTTTCAAGTCGAAATCCAACAAATTTCGCAGACAACAGTGTAAATTTATGGCAAAGATATGTCGACAGTACAGCTGCTGCATATTCATAAATTACACGTGCACTATAAGCAGACCTTTCGACAAGTACAAGCGTTAAATGATTTAGGTAAAACGTAACAGCAGCAAGTGAAAAGGCAGTAAATTCTAAGAAATTAAACCACCTGTGACAATCCTTTAATCTTCTACGATACACAAATGTTTTTTAAGAAGCTACAATGACGTTTCTATCCAAACAGTGGAGACTGCAAGGTTAAAATTGAAACCGACTTGATCAGAAACGGTGTCCTTGATAAAAACTCCAACAGTAATGTCTTCTTCACATCAAGTGGAATTATTCTAAGTGATCTTTACCGAAATAGATTTCTCGTTATTTTTCTTTGAGAAAAAGTAAAAGGTCATCGAGATCTTGCAGAGTTAAAGTCGAATCATCTCCGGAAGTTTTAGCTTCCTCATTCGAACTGACGGGACGCTGTGCAGTTGATGAGAGCGTCTTCACATCGTGGGGTTTGTCCAGGTCAAAGTCGGACACAAAATCTGCGGCATAGAATGTTGTACCATCTTGATCTGTGGTAGGAGACGGTGATGTGGCTTTTATGGACTCGCTCTGATTTTTGTCGGTGTCCTCTTCAACTTTCGTCGCCTTGTCCGCCTCATCCGGACTTGAAGGAGAATCAAAAGACAAAGGAGAATGAATTATGTATTTGTCGACGTTGATTCTGTTGAGAATAACCGTTGCCTTAGTTGCATAAATGCCTTTATCTTCGGTGTTAGAGGGATCATTATCACACACTCCACTTCCAATTTTTGTGTCTGCTTGAGGACTCCGATCACCAATTAAACTTTCATCGGTTGCGGTAACGTACGACGCATTATCTGAGCTTTCACTCTTGGGGCTGATGATGCTGTTAGTGGGGGATTCAAATATGTCGGTATCCGTCGATGTGACTGTGGTTGGACTTGGATCAGAATTAAGATTTTCAGAAATATTTGCGTCATCAGGAAGAAATTTTCCATCCGACAAGTGAGTACAATCTATCTTGGCAGTATCTGGTTGTTTTGTAAAAGCTGAAGCAAAACATTCAGCGGTAACGTCGAGGGGTTCAGCTGATGTTTTATCTTCATCTTGTTTTGCACATATTGCGGTAGTGGACGGTAAAGCCGCGGTTTCGTTTGCTTTAGGGTCAAAGTTTTCTTGAGCTCCCTGGCTTTCAACATGGACTGAAGTTGAAGGTGTGATAAAAGAATCTACAGCAAACTCTGGAGCTTTTGTTTCGATAACATCGTCCCTAACACTTTGTGCATGCTGGCTTTCATTAATCGCATCAGACTTTTTGTTTGCTATGGCATCGTTGTTTTTTTGAACTTCCTGTCTTCTCTCATGGGCTGGAGCTGAGTGTGCGATTACAGAATCAATTGTAAAATCAGGCGCTTTTGTTTCAATACTGTTATCAACAGCACTCTGTGCCTGCTGGCTTTCATCACCTGTTTTGCCGTTCTTCGATTCCACTTTCTCGCTGGAATCACAACATGATTTAGCAAGTGCTTCTGACATAGTTTCAGATGTTGTCATTTTTAAGTTTGGTTCAAAACAAACAGATTTGATGCTTGGACTGATCTGACCGGTTTCTAAACTGACAACAAATGGTTTCAATGCAGTTTCGTTATCACCTTCAGTAAGCGGTGTTGTCGTAAATGTATCATCCATGTCAATGATTTCAATGTCAGTTCTGTCTGACGAGGATGAATTAACTTTGCTGGTGCTCCGTGTTGTAATATTTTCACCGGTGGTCTTCTCATTCTTACTATTTCTAGTATCGTTGCCCAATCCTAGCTCTGGAGGAGCTGGAGTCAGCACATGCTTTTTTGTGCTCTTATCAGCCAACTCAACCTCCACAAGAACAACATCATTATGAGGATCTGTTACTTTTGTGTCTGCATTGTTTGCAGACAAGGAAGTGCATTCTTGCACTTTAATGTTCTCCTCCGCTTCAGAACAATCACTAATTATAACATCACAATTACTTCTATCTTGGCTAGTGGCAGCCACGTCTTTTGAAGAACCTTTTACCTTATCCGTAACAAGTGCTTTTTTGTCACTGTTTGACAAGGTCATGCTGCCTTTACCAATCGGGCTAAAGTCTGGATTTATCGAAGTCCCGTGAAGGTTTATCATCGTTTTCAGTGTTTTAACAGTGGCATCGGTTCGCGGAGAGATGCTCTTTACTGGACGTGGGCCGACCACGTTTGCGGCGGACGTGAGTCTCTCGGGTGGTGTCTGGGTTTCAGGAGGTGCAAAAACCACTGGTAGTTTTGAGGAAAATTCAGGGACGTTTTTGCTTACTGAGCAAGACAACTCCTCACTTCGACTGCTTTTCTTAGGTCTATTTGAAACGGAATTATTCGATATCACTGCAGTAACCATCACATCATCATCTTCATCGTCAAGTACAATAACTTCATCAATTTTTTCGCCTTTATCCTGCTGTTTGTTCTCCCTTAGCGTGACTGAGATAATAAGAAAACATCAAATGTATTCAAGGAATGTTAACGATTGTGACTGTAGTTAAAACTAGCGGTAAATCTTAAAGACTGAGAAAAAATACCTGTTACATTCATAATAGTTATTCATGGTTAGATTATAGTGATATTAATAATATGCGATAATAATGCTTGACAAAGTTTTAAAAATAAAGCTGACTTACGTGTGCGCTGATAACTTTCCACAAACACACTATGCATGCTCTTGTAATAACTGCATAGTCGCACAACATAGCATGTGTTCGATTTCAATCCAATCAAACGAACTGATGTCTGTGCTGGTGGAAGAGTTTGTGAAGTTGGCAGACCAGCACCTACATGAATAATTTTATTAAATATCATCAGCTATCCCAAATAATCATTTGTAGTGCTCACATGTGCTATGAGCCACTTTTAATACAGTACTGTGAGTCTAAATAAGTAGATTGTACCTTGAAATATGAGCTTGTACTCCGTGACGCTGCAATCAGTGGGTGGGGTCCACGACACGACAAAACTACTCTTTGTAACTTCGGAAAACTTTATTTTTTTTGGTGGCAATGGCATTTCTGCAATCAAAATGTAAGGCCATGAAACAAAGCATAATTAGAGCATTTGAAACAAACAAAAACACTAACATTAATTACTTCATCACCGACTAACCTAGCGTTTGCGTAGGAGATACTGGCAAAGGAGTTGGCCTTAAAACGAGGTTTCCGCGATTGTTCTGGGCAAAAATTACATTTGACCCAAAATCTTGCTGCTTTCCCGAGGACCGAGGAACCAAGGAAAAAGCAGAGTTGGTCGCGCTTAGTTTTTTTATAGGGGAGGACGCAGCACCCAGCTTTTGCAAAATCAAAGCGTTACTCGGTTTCAGCGTCAGAAGCTTTTCACTGTTGGCTGACACTTTCTTCTGCTTTGCATTTCTGGATGGAAACTTTACTACAAATTTTTTCTTAGGCGAAGTTTCCTTCGTATTCTTCTTAAGCTGCTGATTCATGACGTTGGGTGAGAAGAGGTAAGGATTGATCATGGACGGAAGAGTGCTCCTTGATTGAGTGCGTCTGCTCTTCTTGCTAGCAGGCTCTTGTTCAGTTTGGTTTGGTTTTGCTCGCTTTACTGCTGTTTTTTCCATCTTTCCAGGTGACCATACTTTCCTCCTGGTAACTGACGTCTGCTGATCTTGAGTCGTTTTCAAAGCAACTGAAGTTAAAGACTTAGAATCTGCAAAAAGAGTTAACAATCAAAAATCAGTGGGTCTTGCTTGGCATTAATTAATTAACATGTTTAATTGCATGGTTTAAAAATGGACAATAATCCTGTTTCTGAAAAAACATAATCGACAGGATGTTTTAAAAAAACAGCGCAAATAGAAGTTCCTTAATCATAAAACACAGAAACCTGAGTTGTAAAAACTCGAGTCAATGACTTGCATCGTGTTTTTAGGTGACCTGACTCGAATTTTATTAGCAAGTCTTCAAAGATTCTCAACACTTTTTCAGAAATTCAACTTGACCAAGTCACAGTCTGGTATCACAATTAATCAAATTTGTTGATGCAGATGAATTCTGTTTTAACTATTCATAATATTGCCAAAGCACTCCTCTTAAAATCGAGAATAATTTGACCCGACGTTTATATGTTGGGAGCTTTAAATTGTAACTTAGTTAGAGGATTCAAACGATCCTAGTTTTAATTATTGTGCAAAAGAAATGACTTGATTCGACTAAAATCGGTATCATAATTGACTCAGTTTAAGTTGCTATGCCTAAATTACTTGACTCTGATTCAAGTCTGGTTAGCTTGTTACAACTATGACAAGATCACGAAACAATACTTAAAAGAAAAGTAAAAAACTCAATACTAAAATTCACAGCATTAAAAAAGATAAACCCAGAAAAATACACTTTGAATTGATGAATAGAACAACATTCAGAGTTATTTTTATGACATGATATTACAAGATCTCAGCCCATACTTGGAGAATTACTCTCTTCTTGGTTTGGAGATAATTTCTGTGGTTTCAGTTGCTTCCTTCGCTGCTTGCCAGAGATATCCCCGGTTACATCATTGCTGCAACAAAGCAACTGTCCGTGAAATGCTGCTTCAATATCTTATGATATGTGTAATGTGTATATTCTGCGTCAGTATCGATGCTTTGATTGCAGCATGTAATCGATAAATTCTAGCATCAAACGGAACGTATATAATAAATAAAAGTATTTAAGTGTTTCCTCTAATGGAATGAAAAGTTTTCAATGATTGGATTTCCTTAAATACAAACCTTGGTGTGAGTGGTCGTACATTTGTTGTGGCATTTTGCAAAAGCAAATCGATATCAGCCATTGTCCTTTTTCGAGTTGCTGGCTTCTGAACACCAGTTGGCGAAACTAAATTTAATGCGGAAAATATCGACTTCCTTGCACTTCTAGGAGTCATTGTATTAACGATAACTTTTCCTGTTTTAGGGCTTGGCGGCTCTGTTTTCACAATTGCAGGCTTGTTTGCTTTAGAAGTTGGTTGCCCAGGTGAAGAAAAACTGAATAAAAAGTGGAAACAAATTTAATTTGTAAACTGTGTAAACCAGTTTCAATTAATAGTAGCTGCTTCAATTCAAGAATTAGCTACATTATGTAGCCACAAAAATGAAAATGATACGGAAGAGACTAGTCCTAACAAAAGTGGAACTTTAAAGACAAGCAAACACCATAAAAAGTCTCAGTCTCATACCAGTAGGTGGATCATAACTCAACAAACTAGGATCTGTTTACACAAAATTTACTGCCACATAAAAACAACATTAATGCCATTATAGGTAAGAAACAAGCTGCTACAAGACCATAATAGGTTGCTTCTTTATTGGTCTTTATTGGTAAGTAAAAAAATGAGAGTAGAAAATGAGTCAAAACTTGATAGAGTAGTGGACTAATAGCAAGTGGCCTAAGACAGTTTCCCAGCTTTTTACAATAGCTTTAAAATTTAGTAATTTGGAAGTACATCTGGTAATTTCAATATCATGAATGAAAGAAAATCATACTATAATAATACAAGAGGTTTTTCAATTCATTTACCGAGACTGATTGAAACAAAAGAAAAAGGTTTGGAACAGAATGATCTACAAATATCTAACGGAAGTAACAGCAGGAAGCAAAGTGTTGCTGTAGAAGCAAATGATACAACTGTGAAGTTTGACGGCAAACGATACTACGGCCCGCCAATGCAGCTGCCGCCTATTTACATGACTGCTGGATTCAAACATCACAACATAAATACAGAAGTTGCACTTGTGGGGATTGATTAATAAATTTATCGGTGTAATCTTGAAATAATAAGCATGTGCAGCTTTTAATTGCTTGTTACTATTTCCTTAGATTAATCATACATCTTGTTGAAAGTATTATAAAATAATGTTTAAACATCCTTCATTTGTATTTTATGCTCTTAACAGTCGAATAACTTTTAAAGAATCGTTCCCGCACTAAAATCATCTAATTGCTTAAGTGCTATTTCATTGAAGATGTGTTCCGTTTGAATTCATGTTAAGTTTATGTATTTAAGATTAATTGCTTAATGTATGTTATACAAGTAACTATACGATAGAACGCCTATTCAAATCTTGCAAAACTTGAAAAACAGCACAATAGCACATGCTTTAAAAAGTTAAGAGCTAGGTAGAATGTAAAATCGAAGAAAAAAATTTACCTCAGTTTTCTTGTTATTCTGTCAGGAGCTGATGATGTCTCTGCAGTGGGAACCTATGAAACATAATCACAGTCAATCAATTAATGGTTTTATGTTTTTGTGAAGTGGTTTCGAGATTTACTCATTATTTTATGAAATAAATTTGTGACATGCATGTGAAGACAATATTTTTAAACCACACTTAGTTACACTATAATACATAAAACACAGCAGCATATTCAATGACAAATCTTTACAAAGTTTTCCTTTCACTGATTACCAGAATAAAGTAGACAGATAAAAAAAGTAACCGTGGATGGGCCAAAAAATCTGACCCCAAAAATGTTGTTCTAGTTGACTTTCAGCCTAGTTTTTTGCCTACGAGATATTATTATATGGAATTTGTATTTTAATATATTTGAATGTACATATTGCTAAAATATTACCTTACTTGCGTTGCACTTTTTGTTGGAAAAACACTCTACACTGAACTGATTTGACCTACTTGATACATACAAAACATTCCCTTGCAAAGCAGATTAAGATGCAAAATTATAACTTATATAATTATCAACTTTTTCATACATTTAAATATCTGTTTTGGTTAAACTCATGAACTCGTTTACATAAAATTAGTTCGCTACGAAATATACTTCCTCGGCAGCGATGAGGTTTATCTTATCCAACAGAGATTCTTTTGTTTGTTTGAGTGGAAATTAAGAACTGTCACTTTGCAGAGTTCACGGAATCAGACAACAGCAATTTCACATGCACAAAAAATTGTAACTCTGCTATTACACTGTCATTAAAAGCAAAGTCAGACAGATATATCAAAACCGGGATTTGGGTATCCTTTTATTGTGACACCACATGTGTGCATAAAAAAACTAACACGTTTACGCATCTGCTGGATGGATCCCGGTAAGTGGTAGACAACATGCCAAAATTTTTTTAACATGCATAGCAGCCATAATAGTGGGCTATCTCAATAAGGGGATACCCTACATTGGCCACATGTCTTGTGCACACCGCAATGAACAGGTGATAAATTTCATTTCAAAAAAACTACCAGGATATAAGACTTTGTGAAAAAACATCTGGATTCAGCTGGACACTACTTTTGCTTAGCTGGCCCATCTCAGATGATTACAAGCTCAAGATGAAAAACATGAATTTTTGACAAACAAATTCAACAAACCTCCGGTGATATGGCATTCCTGGTTGTCAACGAAGCAGATGATGCTGCAGTGACAACGTTCGGCTTCAAATGCATGCTGCAATTTAAAGAAGATAAGTTTATATATAGTATGTATGTATATAGTATGTAAGTGCATTTACACCGTGGTAAGATCACAATTTAGCAAGTTTTTAGCGAAGTATAAACAATATGTTTATTACTCACTCACTATTACTCATTAATAGCAGGAACTTCACACTATTCGATACTACTTCGAAGTTTGGTTTAATTAAATATCATCGGGACACAAAAGTATGATTGAGTTTAGCTACAACTTTCAGACTCACTTTAAAATATGATGTCTTACAGCTTGATAGCACCGACTTGTGTAGCTGCAGGTTTGGAAACGACACTTATATTCTTTCTGATAATGTCTATCATAATTTAATGCTATGTTTCCCAAATTCTCTTTGCATTCCATGCAATACGTGGCACTGCATTTTCTACCATCTGCTGCTAACCTGGTATTAAAACATTATCAATTTAAAAGTCATTTCATGTGTAATGTAAACTGCTAATATATAAACATAATCACATATCCTCTGCGTACTACTTGGTCCAACTTTTAAGACTATCAGATCCTTAAATTTAAAAGAATGTGAAAATTAAAAGCCGCAGAATAACTGATGATAATAATCGATCAATTACTATAACAATTAAACCCCACAGGTATATGATGTAACAAAAATTACATACTTGACATACACCTTAGCTTCACGAACAAAAGCCCGATACTCCATTGGCAGAAGCTCGTCATATCTATTGCTCAACTGCCAGCCATTGTTTACATATTTTGGAGCTTGAAATGAACAAGAGAAGGATATTGAATAACCATAAGTGAGGTCATCATGAGGTAACTGAAGGGTTAAGCATAACATCCAGGTCTAACAATCCAAAACACTTACCAGATGAAGACCGGATCGCATTAGGAATTGCAAGGGGTCGAGATATATTCTTTTTGGTCGTTGAAAGTGGATGGTGGGAGACTTTGACGTGAATCTGAAGAAGATTTTGAATCTCTTTTAAAATAACCTCCGAACGACAATGAGCCGTAATCATAAAACAGAGTTCAAACAAAAACTTTTCAGGTGTATTTCTAAAACCACCAGCTACAGCAACACTGCACAACTCACAGAATATTCAGCAATATTTTTAGGCAATTTTCTTTTATCCGTTGCATTCATCACAGATTTATGATCAGACCGCACGTGAGCCTGTTTGTCAAAAGCAGTGAAGAACTGAAGGCGACAGCTTGCGCAGCGAACCGATTTTTTCTGGTGATGTTAGATAATGGTAAAAATACTTTCAAAACAAAATAACTGAAAACTATTAAAGCTTTTTGAAATGGTCACCATGTGCTGTATGACATGCGCAAGGTAGGAATTTGTAGTGTGATGAATTGCAAGACAAAAAGGACAAAGCAAACAACTGGTATTTTCATGACACTCTCTAGAAAAAAATAAATATGAAGTGAGTGCGTAATTACTTAATATGCTAATTATACTATTTAGTCAACAGACTACAAATACATTTCTAGAAGTCAGCAAGTTAAGAGCTTCCTGAAACAAAGCTTAAGTTAAATCTCGCATTTTACCTAAAATGCTTGGTGATGTCCAAATAAAAAGAAGAGCGATATGAACATAGTTTACAAATATACGGCATTTCGTTATATTTGTGTTTGTCCTTCATGTGGGACAAGAACATTTCCTCATCACCGTAGTTAACTTCACATAATCGACAAGTAGCTAAAAAAATGTGATGTTATACAAACAAAAAAAACAGCTTCAAAATTACTTAATGACATAGTTCTGAAGCACCATAAGGAGAAAGTAGAAAACTATACACTATTAAAACAGAATTCTAAAAAACTTAATCAATTTTGAAATGAGCTATAAAATAAATAGCATATTTAGGGACATAAACTTGTACAACTCCAGATGTTACGTTAAATTTCAGTCACTCTAAACAACAGGAATGCTATGTAAATCACTAAAATTTACACAGCATACACATATATTTTTGTTTTCAGTCTATTTTATCTTTTTTAGGTTGTTTTGATTGTAAATTCTAAGTACTCCATTTGTCCAGGGCATAAGTACTGTGTACGGCACAATTTAGTAAAATCCATGCACTTTTCAGTATGTTGTTTTTCTTAGTCTCTTAAAAGGTTAAAAAGAAAAAACAGACAGCGGAAAAATATACAACTGGTAGAAAACGTACTTGCTGCGGGAACAGTTGAATGCACAGTCTCTAAGTGACACTGCAAGTGAAAGGGTGAATCATAATGCCGATAGCAGTGATTGCAGATATTAAAATCATTGATGTTATCGTTTTCTTTCCACTGATTTTCGATTTTATGTCGTACGTGACTCATAAATCTATTTCGTTGACAAAAAAGGTAAGTATAGAAACTATAAAGACAATACAGTGTATATAAATATTATATATACATAGTAGGCCTATAAATTATATATATATTTCTTATACATCATGTTTAAGATAAAAATATTTATGTATTAGCTAATTTCAACTCTAACTAAAAATTAATAAAGTGAGGTTATTTAAAAAAACATATAAACGTCAATAGTCAAATAGTATTCAAAAACCTTAAATTGTTCCTGAGGACTTTTCCACAGCTGTAACAGGAAAATTTTCTTTTTACTATTCCCTTCTTGTATCTAAATCAAGTATAAAACCAAAAACTTCAATATAAGAAAAATCAAAATTGGCAGTAATTAAACTAGAGTAACTCAAAGATACAATAATATCATTACAAGTGCTTTTATTGGAAAAGCTAAACAATAAAAACTGAGCAGTATGAATGGCAACACATTCATAAAAAAAGTGTCAACATTCGATATACGTATGGAATTGTATGATAATTTTTATCCTCGGACTGAAGAAATTCTTTGCAAGACTTAAACCGGGTGATGATTCCTTATCGCTCGAGACTCGATTACAGAGCTTGTCTTGATGCAAGTTACCATACATTTTTTATTTGTTTTTTTGTTAATTTATTTATATCTTGTTTTCCGAATTTAGAACTGTTCATCAGGTCCGTTGAACAAGAGCAAGCTTCGTTAATAAATTGCCAAAGGGCATTACAGCAGTGATGTCACTGGGTATCAAACACATAACTTTGTTCCGCATTATCGCCAACCCAGCGCTCCTATCACTTGGCTACCAAGCCGACAATTTCACCCAAAGTCATTAAATAGCATTGATACAGTTTATGAGGTACTGGTACATAATTTAAGAAAAAGACTTAATCAGAAAAAAGTTTAATTTGACTAAAAATTAGATTTTGACTCTTATGGCCCAAATAAGTTAATTAAATTTTTTATTTTTGTCTTCCTGTACGCACTTTTTTGTTCCATTCCTGAATCCATAGAAGTAATCCTTCACTGTGAGGTTAAGTCTTTTATGTTTTGCATTCTTGCAGTTTTCATCTTTTCCTTTATAGACAATGCAAAAAGGTTTTGATCCTCCACTGCAACTCCCTGGAGAAAAAAGAAATTTAATAACACATCACCTGCTACGCCCGTCACTTAAAATAACCAACATAAAAATACTGTAGCTTTTTGTCTAGTTTAACATGTCTATAGCAGGGGCGGGCCGGATCCGGCCCGCGATGGGATTTTGAGTGGCCCGCAGACAGTTTCCGGTGATATGATAATGTGGCCTGCGGCCAAATTCTGCCGCAATCCCTGTATTGCGTTACTGAATAAGTCCAAGTTTGCCAACCTGAGAAAAATAGCCATGAATCTACTTGTTCTGTTCGGGTCTACATACATTTGTGAGCAAACATTTTCGACCATGAACATTAATAAGACAAAGCTGCATTCCAAACTATTCATGAATCCGGCCCGCCAAGTACTTCATTTTCTCATATCAGGCCCGCCGACCGAAGAAGTTGCCCGCCCCTGCTCTATAGTGTATTACACAGACTACTTTCTTTCCTTCCTGTATATCTGCAACCAGCAACTTTGCACGAAAATTGTAAGAATTGGATGTTTGCTGATTAATACATTTTCGAGTTCAAAATTTGCACGTATTTGCATTCAAAAACAAGAAATTTGTTTCAGTAATCCCTACTGGAACGTATGGCAACTTTCGATGAGAAATTGTGCATCCAAAGATGCAAATTTTGGTGTGCACTGAAGCCTTAAATCTTTGTCTATGTATTGTAAATTGGCACTCAAACAACCATTTTTTATTTATTTACCATAAATTGGCGAAAAGATAAAAACTTTAACGTGCATGTTGATGAATCTCGTGCGTTCAGGTGCCACATTTTCACTATGGTCAGTGAATAAATCATAGGAAGAGACTATTTAATCATAAGTAGGCCATGCAGGGCGTTCTTAAAGATAGGCGGTTAGCTTAGGAGAATGGGCGTAGAAAAATTTCATTTACGTTCTTTGCATACATCTTTACCATACCTTTCACATGAGCGTTGAATGTGTCGAATTTATGAAACACTTCACTGCATGTGGGACACGTGTAAGGACCTCTGTCTTCGAGAATGGAATCCATTGAACGCTATAGGAGCATAACCTAATATTTGACTGACTTGAAGTACGGTACGGTATACGAGTGTTATAGCCTTTTTTGGGAAAACGATTGTAATTTGTAACCCAAGCAGTCCTGTCACCTGTAACACTAGCAGCTTGCCGCCATGAGCGCCTATGTGGTTCAGTTTTCCGTTTTGCCTTCACCTACTCCTAGTAGAATACCGGGATTTTCATGAAAATCCTATAACTATATGTTATTATGTCGTTTACTAACAGGGTATTTGTCGGCTCGGTAACTGAGGGTGATTTGAGTGTTGGCCTCGCACTAAACGCAGTTCGTGTAGTGTTCCGTTGTTGGTACACAGTGGCGCTATAGGCCTATCATTGTAACATATTCTCTATATAGCAATATAGATATTAAGACTACGGTATATATAGTTATAGTATATAGACTATGGTTGTAATACCCTTAGGCAAAGCATGAACGACACTTGCTCCTGTTCAGTGGACCTGGTGGACAGTTATAACTTTTGTCAATACTACACAAAACTAAAAAAAATAAATAAAAAACGTGTGACGAATGACGATCGGATCTTGCACAAATGCTAGCTCGGTAACCGGGGCTCCAGCAATGAGGTATCATAAACAACAATAAATTGGATTGTGGTTCTACAAACTTTGTTTGAATGCAACCAAACAAAATCAACCGGTAACTTCGAAGTTATTCTTAAACGATTGTATGGATTTTGTATGGAAAAATATGATCAATCAGTCATCTAATAAATACTTCTTTGGACAATGCTTACAGCTTGAGTGGTTCTTTACTCTGAAGAGACCCTTTTGACTTATGAAGGTACCTTTACTTAATTTACCTGTTGAATTATCTGACTCTATTGTTGCGTGCGGTTAGAATGCTCTAACCTTTTGTCGACCGAAAGGTTTTAATATTACAACAGAATTAGTTTTCATTACAGGTGGTGTACACTTTCTCAATAATACGAATAAGCAAGAACAAAATTAATAGTACTGTTTATAAGATGTCTATTGAGTTCCAATCAACATGTCTTATCTGTTGATTTCGGTGATTCACTCGGCTAACTCTGCTCGCTGGTAGAAGTGCGAGCTTATATATCGTGAAAGCGATGGGAGTTAAAATGTTCGACATGAAAATCGCAGCGAGTCGTAGCAGATACAGCAAGCAAAACAATGTTTAGACAATGGGAGTTATATATAGCTGAAACTGACACATTGAGACATGGATGAATTTATTCAGTGTTAAGCTTAAGAAGCGGGCATTTCCGATAAAGACTTTTTATCACAATAGTTGCTGAAAAACAACCTGGGAACCTACTAAAAGGAGTGTTAACACGAAGTTATTCCGAGCAAGTTTCCAAATATCAATCGACAGTTGAAGTGTTTATTAAAAAACAAGTTCATGAACTTCAATCAATAACTAGAGAACTTTTGCGGGAAATGATGTAATGGTATTAAAAAATACCACCCAGGCCGCTGCAACTTTGAGTCGAATCAAATAAGAGTTAGGTACACGACAAATCCACTTACTCAAAAATACTCGAATCGTCCATTAATTTCTCAATACTTGGGTTTGCTTGATTGTTTTTTGGTACTGTACTTAAATTTAGGCTTACCATATTTTTGTGATTGAAAACCGGGACACTTCAGAACAACGAGCCCTATCAGATAAATGTGGTTCATATTTTACTAGAAGTAGGCATATGAGACTATTTTGGATTCCTATCGTCAGGGACAACTGAAGTAGTAAGACACCAAGAAAAGCTAAAATAATGGATTTTACTAGGAAACAAAACAATGTTCAAGCATTTGTAAATTTAGATAATCGTCCAATCATACTTTTCTGTAGACAATAGGCTACTTTCTTCCAGAAGTCTATATTCGACTTCATTTTCTCATAAAAATCACAGCAGGAAAAGTCAGTTTTAATTTTGCAGGTGATAAGGGCTTTCACATTCAAATGGTTTTTGCAGAAGGAAATGCAAACAAGTACCGGTACCGTATACGAAATAAGTTCTTTCAATAACGTAACTGCAAAAAGATCATCTCCTCCTCCTAGCCTAGGCTACTATTACTGAACAAGCGAATGCGCTAACAATCAACTCACTACTGGATTAATTACCAGCTGCAATGACGTAACGAATACTTTCACATTTAATACAATGAAACAAGAACACGCATCACTCTTCAGCAAGTTAGCTAAACAGACCAATCACAACATGCTAATATTCGTGTAGTGTGGGGCAATGATGGCTGAGTAAATGCCAAAGCGGGACTTTCGGTTGACTGACCGGGACCCCGGGACAAAGCCTTTAAAAGCGGGACTGTCCCGGCTTAAACGGGACGTATGGTAAGCCTACTTAAATTGGTACTTGTTTGTCAATTTCAATACAAGATTTTTTCCGCAAATTAAATTTCAAATAGATTTTTATTTTGCTCGGGCTGCAATATATAACTGATCGCCTTTCCGAAACTTTTTATTATTCTTATGATTTCAGCAATATGTATCAGAATATAATGCGCTATAAAGTAAGAATGCGAAATTAATTACAAAGGCATTAACAACTTTCTCTCGCAGTTTCTAGTATCCGCCTATGGCTTACACCAAACCACACAAGAAGAGGCTAATTAAGGTAGAAGTAGCCTACTTTGCACTTAACTCTCGATGTGGCAAAATACTCGTCTTAATATTCGAATGTTTTGATCAATGAGCAAGTATTTGTACACGAAGTGTGAAAGCAAACACTACTTGTATATAATGTGGCGGGTGCCTTCAATAGCAGCGGCAAGCGAGACGCTACTCTACTTCCCCCTTCGAAGAGCGTAATCACCGGAGTTTCACTGCACGGAAAACTAGCTAGTTACGTTGGGTCGATCGTAGACTCATGAAGAAGGATGTGAACCAAGATTGAATGGGATATAGGCTAAAAGAGGGAAGTTGCGTGTTCAGGTCATTCGTTGTCACCATCTGTGGCGATTTGGGCTCGCCTGCCTCTTGATAATATTCAAAAGATGCGACTGTCTCAAACTTCGGTAGTTATTACCAATGATCGAGTATATACACTAATAAGATGCAAAAACTTTGCGCTTGGGGTGCCTTCTTAAAACTTTTTTTCAAATTTTGCTTTGCCACGCTTTACTAATGACGTCACAAGAGCAATCAAAACCTTTCTCCCATATAACGTTACAGAGGGAGCAACATACGGCATTTTTGTGGCCATCGACATAATGAAAACTATATGTTTATCCTATATTAACTTTTCGGAGAGACTAGCGTCTGTTTGATGACAGCTGTATAAGGGGGAACTTCAAATAACGATTCCGATTGTTAGCACAACACAACAGCTTACGTGTAAAACATTTTAAATAGTTACCATACCTGTCCACAAACCACCCATTTTAAAATATACGAATCTAAACGCAGCGATACAACGGATAACGAAATCACACAATATTTTCATAAATTTCTACAATTTGCTCATGGACTCGTTTTTCGTTAAATGCAATCGCTCCAATAGCTCTGGAAATTTAGCACGGCCACCAAACCAAAATTCGTTTACGTTGACAAAAGAAAAATACCTAAAAACAAAACAATAGAATCACTAAAACACAAAAACTATATAAATACCTCGTTTTTTCAACAAACATTTTTTGTTTAAATAATTTTTTTTTCAAAAAATATTTCAGAAAAAAAGAAAAGCGTGCGCGTGATAAAAAAACACGATATCATTTCACCAGATTTAATCATATATTTCACGGTGTGCAGTGATTAAGCTCTTTACTCTCCGCTTTAAAACGCTTTATCATGAATCACTTAATCAGAATTCCATAACCAGTCTTAATTAACTCCATTTTGCTGCGCTGTACGCGTTGGTAGACAAACAAACTTAATTTCGATTTACATTTAAGTCTTAGTGAGTTCGGAAAAATAAAATTTCGTTTTATATTTCAATGCTGAAACATTCGAAATATTGACTTGAATCAATTAATTGCGACTCTGTTTAGTAAAATCCATATATATATATATTTTTTAAAAAGCGTTCATCCTTATATTTTGGAATTCAAATACTTTTTTTTAATATCCTGATTAATGTAACTTTATTTGTACTGTAGTTACATAACAAAGGGTGCGTGTCATTGTTGTATATTTTGCGGTTTACTTTGGTAAAATATTAAACGAAAACTCTGGACCTGAGGTTGGATTGCGTAAATCAACAAACAACGCGAAATTTTAGTTTAACTATAAATAGAACATATATGCAGCTTTATTGCAGTCCGATAGTTTGCTGGTTAAAGTGTAGCTGGAGTTTAAAGTTGCGTTTGATTGCTTCCAGCAAAAGCAAAAACCATTAAGAAAAAAACCTAAAGGAAGTTTAACTGCTCTTATTTCTTATCATATTTTAACTTATTTATTTTCAAACAAGATTTACTTCTTTCAAAGTACAGCGCATCCACTTTTTATTTCCAAAATGGTGCACTTTGAATCAGTTTTAAAGGAACTAGGAGGTATAGGAAGAGCACAAATTATCGTTGGTCTTATTTTAGCTTGCAGCACCATAATACCAGGATTCAACTCGATAGCAACAATTTATATTGCAGATACTCCTGATTTCAGGTAAATAAATGCAGTCTAAAAGTAAATAACTTGATGCTGAAGTACATTCAACAAAATCAGTTTGCTTAGTAATCTATAATATCTATCTCCGTTTAACTTGGACCATATAATGTTACGTTTTATGCGTTGCAGATGCAATGTACCACCCTTAGACAATTCTTCAATTTACAACGATCTAACCGAAGAAGACATACGTAATTATACTACACCTTACAATCAAAACTTAAAAGCTTACGATGGGTGCTACAGGTAACAAAGACAGGCTGCTCGTACCAAAGCTAATGCATATAAGCTTTCGTATTTCAAATTTTCAACATCCAAAAAAAGTTGAATGAATTATATCGGTTTGGTAGGTACGGGTACAACTTGAGCGCCTGCGATGGAAGTGATTTAAGCTGTGTTAATCAATCCTACCCGCCCATAGCATGCGACCAAGGATATTACTACGACCGATCTTTGTTTACTGAAACGGTTGTGACGGAGGTACGACCAAGTATACAGCTAAAATTTCAACACTGTGAGAAGTTATATTTAAAAGTTAATGTTTTTCAGTTTGATTTAATTTGTGACCGGTTGTACTTGAACACTTTGTCGACATCTTTGTATTATGCTGGATTGCTGGTTGGAGCTTTAGTATTTGGAAACTTTGCCGACGCGTGAGCCTTCACCTTAACAACACTTTGTTCAACGACTGTGTGCTTTGGATAATGGTTGTGTTTAGATAAGGTTTTCAAACCGCTTGCTTTCAAAGCTGAACATTCCCCAATATTTGCATGACCGCAGGTACGGACGCAAAATATGTGCTATGATCGCGTACCTTGGCTGCGTTGGAAGCATGTTTGGTGTTACGTACGGCCGCTCGATGACGCTGTATATCATATTTCGCGTGTTGGGGGCCTTTTTCGCCTGTGGCACGGGGATCGCAACTTTCGCATACGGTATAAAACAACGCTGTTATTTGTGAATGTTTCTAGCAATAGCTCGCCATAACGTGAAATTTCTTGCACAGTTATGGAAATTGTCGGCACAGAATGGAGAAGTTCCTTCGCTATGTTCTATCATCTTTTTTATTCATTTGGCTACTTTATTGCAACCGCAATTGCGTACAACTGGAGAGACTGGCACAATATAATGGTACTGCTCGGAGCTATAACGTACTGTGGTTTGTTCTGGTGACTAATCGATGTCAAAGCAAATAACAGAAGCTTTTTCATCAAAAAGTTATGGCCAATGAAAGCATTTGTAAATGCTTCCATCAATACGTATCGTAAATAGCTTTGTTATATTAAAATTATACAGCTCGTCAACACGCTGGTTGGGCTTCCTTTCCTGCTTTTCGTTTTGATTCTTCCGGAATCACCGCGCTGGCTTTTCGTAAAAAATCGTGACAATGAGGGAATAAAGGTGTCCAAGCTGATGGCACGCATCAATAAAGTTGAACTAAGCGACGCATTGTGGGAGGATAAAGTAATTTATTTCACTTTTCCAGTTAAATTAACTCTAATAACTAAATTGCTTTAAATGTTTGGGGATACGCAGGAATGCACAAAGCTATGGTTAACAATATTCATCTCTTTACTTTTACGCTGTTAAGACAACAGAAAAACTTGAACCAGTTAAAAAATACTCCAGCATCGAGCTGTTTAAGCACAAGTACTCTTTGCTGGTCACACTTAACTTGATATATGCCTGGTAAGTAGATTTATACGAATGAGAATCGGTCTTATAGAAGATACAATTAACCAAACGTATTTACTAACTTGTATAGTTACTTTACCGATATTTTACATTTTACAGCTTAATAAAATATGTCTTGTTAAAAATGAATTTATGCCGACATTTAAATACAAGTTAAAAGTAAACTTATGGTCTCTGAAAACAATTGATTTCGAAACTTATAGACGTTCGCATATAAGTTTACAAACGATTTTAAGATAAGTAATCTCCGAGTTTATGTTAGCTAATATGTTTCAGGTTTACCAACAGTGTTGTATATTTCGGAATCACTTTAAATACAGGAAACTTGTCAGGAGATTTCTTCGTCAACAACACAATCAGTAACCTGTCAAACAATTCTTCCATAAAAAGATTATACATAGTTTTTCATCGCATTAAAATTCTATGTTATGTTACTAGTAGCTACATATACTGCATGTTGACCTGACCATCACTAGCAACAGTAATTGAGTTGCGATTTGCATCTGCATGTGCTGTTTTTGCAAAGATGCCGCCTTGGGTGCAGCGTCGAAATTTGTCTGTCTTCCATTTTTGAACAAAGTCGGGAGACGACTCATTCACGCATTCATGATATTCCTGGCAGGGTGCGGCCTCATAGCAAGTGTGGTTGTGAATTATTTTGCCGAGGATGATCAAAGTATGTCGAGAAGTTGAATGCAATAAAGTGTTTCTATAAATTTCAACTTTAAACAAATAAAGAAAGAAATTTTTTAAAGGAAGCGTCTGTGGTTGATGTAAATAGGAAGATACCGGTAAGAAATCCGTGTAAAGCTAATTACCGGTTGCTTATTGAGTTGCATGTTCAAAATTTAAATTTAGTTGTCTGTTATGTGGTTTCTTATTCAGTTATTTGATTACAGATGAAGACATAGGCTAGTCACTTATTCATCTAATTAATTTTTGAAGATAATTACCGAATTGATCAAGTAACGAAATAAGTAACCAAAGAACCGGTAACCAGTTTCAAACCGATCCAAGAAACCCTTTATTATAAAAGTTAAAACGAATTTTTCTTCAGCCTTAAAAACTCTGGGACTTGTGCTAACTTTTGTCGCCATGTTTGGTGTGACCGGGTCATATTCAGTCCTCTACGCTTTAACATCTGAACTCTATCCAACAGAACTGAGGTACTTTTATTGGCATTTATCAATTAAAGTAACAATTCTCAAACAAAATAGCTTAAATCGTGCATATGCAGGACTAATGGATTAGGCATTGGGATAATTTCGGCCAGAATTGGTTCAATTCTTGCACCTTACATTCTTAACTTGCAGTATGAAATTTATTGGTTGCCCAACACCATATTTGGTGTATTAGGTACGTTATTTAGATACACATTTAACGATTAAGAATAAACGTGCGTGTTTTTGCCGATAAAGTTAAGTTCAATGCTTTAGTTTGGTGCTTACTATACAGAAATTCTACAAAACTTTGCACTACAGTAACGGTGTTAATCTAACCATCCTTATAGGAACGATATGCGCCGTTCTGTCTTTGTTATTGCCCGAAACAAACAACATACCGACGATGGAAACTCTGCAAGAGGCGGAAGAATATTACAGGACGTGGAGAAATAAAAGAGGGTTTGTAGAATGATAACATGTATCACGATTTAGAACCTCGCATTGCATTTTTATCCTATTGCTAAGCTTTTATTTTGAATATTTTCGGTGATAATTTTAATGAACCTTAATACATGTAAATACATAGCGTGTGGCTATACGTTGGCTTAAGTGGAAATTGTATTACAGAAATGCTAAAGAAAGCGTTAATGAAAATTTGGGTGAAGTGAACAAATCGTTTGAACAACACAGCACCAAGCTTTGACTATATAGTTGTATATAGCGACCTAATCCTATACGTACTGTTATAATTGTGATAAAAGATTTGCCGGAAATCGTGATCAACGTTTATCAACAGTTGTACTTTTTACCCATGCATAATATTTTTATACAGTTGCAATTAATGTGCAAACGAACATTTATTCAGCTTTTTTAGTCAACGCAAGAAATAGATTATGTTGTAGATAGATAAGATTATGCATGATTGTAATTTTTATATTTATAATTTTATACAGTTCCTATTAATGTGCGACCGAAAATTTATTCAGCTTTTTACTTCCCATAAGCTGCAAATTATGTTGTTGATATAAATAGTAATTTTAGCTGTTCTTCCTGGTCGCTTGTTGTTTAATTTTGTTTTGGTTCTTACAAAATGGAAAAAACACGTTGCTAAGGTCATATATCATCAAAAACAAATAAAAGTTAAGAAAGTTGTTAAAAAAGTATCTGTAATTACGAAAGGCTGAAACGGCAAACAACAACAAACACTTTGCCAAAGTAATCTCTCATTTGTTTTCTTTCATTCTATAGAATATAGCCCTTTCATATTGGGTATTAATGATGGCTTTTTTCACCGAAAACATTCCTTTGCCATTTTCTCTAAGTTCTAATACACCTAGTCAGACTTCGTACCTAGTCGGCTCGGTTGCCGAATGGTGAGAGCGCTATAGGTTCGCAATAACACAACCTGTGTTCCGTGCTCAGTTTTCAGTAGCGCTATCTTTGTAATGTTCTTGGGTAAGGTGTTTACGACGCATGCTTCAATTTAGTGAACTATACACCAGGTAAACAATTCCAGTTTCGGGCAATACGATATAAAAAATCGAAATCCAAAAAAAAAATTTTTGACAATCGTAACTTGCACGAAAATTGCTAGCTCGGTAACCAAGGCTGAAGCGAGGAGAAACCTTCGCCGGTTTTGAGTCGTGGAACGACTTTCCTCAGTCCATGGATAAAGATTTTCACACTATAGGCTACTATCTCGTCTATCCAGAATGGACAAATATTGCTACGGGCTCATATAACTTACATCATGCAGCACGGTAGTATAAAACCTTTTTACTTGCTATGACTACTTCTCAATCACTCTGATGCTTTTTGTACAATGGAAAACAATTTTTCTAATTTTGCCTATGGTCTAACTCTTTTTGAAATGCCTATGTTGTTCACTTTCTGCAGAACGTTTTGTTAGCTTCCTAATGTCATATATAGTAATGTTTACTAAGTGGATATTTTTCATTTAAACCTGTTGAAAGGTGATAAATTCTAGTGTTAACGCCGCTGTACGTAAAGAATAGGGAGACAGGCCTGCTCCTTTCTCGGTGAAAAACTGTCATCCAGTTCGAACACGTTGGATGGAGCGAAACTCGAAAATATTGGTGTGGTTCCTGCGTCTACAAGAACGGGGACCGATTGGGCTTTAGAAAACGATGGAGATGCAGTGATCTTAAGTGGAGCCAAATGAAGAAAAGAAGTTGAACAATCACGATCCAGAACGAGTCCCACTCCGAAGGGGACGCTTGGATGCGCAGTGATGAAAACAGGAAGGTCCTTCCCGGAATTAGGCGGCAGAAATTTTGGACGCACGGTCGAGGGCGTAGCTAGTGAGAAAGCCAGTGCGAGCAAAAGCTATACGTAGAAAACCTTATCTAAGCAGCAAGTTTTGGGGACCAGCTATCACCGATCAGGCAAAATTAAAAGAAACTGTAACAATCTGCAAACACGGTTCATTTTGGATTTCTAACTTCATCAACCAGTCGAGTGATAAAGAACCGGAATTTACTTTCTATACACGGCAGATTTGGGGATTTAATTATAGCCGACTATAGGCTAAACCAAAAAAAGAAAATCAAACCGGGATTTATTAGCTCCACGACAGGGATAAAAACACTGTAAAGGTTGGAGACTAACAAAAAGGCAACTAGAAGTCCAATTCTGCCGATCGGCAACCAACAACGGAGAAAAGCTCCTGTAAAATAATGTAAAAGTCGCCATTCCGTCAAGCGACGACCGGTGCTTGTGCGAATTTAGGGAAATACTGATAGCTGTCTCTCGCATCCCGTTCCTGCTGACGCCTAATTGCTTTCTGTCGCCCATGTTATGCGCGCTTATAAAAATGAAGTATATTTCAGCCGAAAACCAAGGATGAAGAAGGAACAACAACCCACGTGTAAGCCAAGTGACATTAACAGGACGGTTTTACAATTTTTGCTCTCGCAGCTGTCAAACATAGAAAAGAATACAAAATGTTATTGAACCACGAAAACGCACGCAATCGCTTCGATCAATTAACACGTCGCGCATGCGGCGTCCTTAAAGATAAATTTGCCCAAAGAGAAAAACTCGATTATAAATAAACAAATATGTTGCGGGGCAATCGAGCTGATGGCTAGAATTTTACACATCCATTACTGAAAAAGTATAAAAAACATTATCCAACACGCCCACTAAATTCGACAAAACGAGTCTTGCAACAGCAACTTTTCACTGATCTCATATGCGCTTTAACCATGTTTTGAACCATGAACTTCGTTAAAAAAGAATAGTAAAGTTTTGTTTAAAATTTTGGAACGAGCATATTTTTATCTTTTTTCATGAAACAATTTGAAAGTGACTTCAGTTTTCCTTTAGAATCCCTCGCGTAGGCTTACAAATTTGCTGAGGTTAATAAAACCAACTTTTATTGCGGTACTGTAATACATTGCTACTCCGACATAACTATGAGCACACAGACATATATAAAGTTGAGCACATACCATCCAAGCAAATAATTAGCGCGCACACAGCGTTGAACGGGAAATGTCAGAATGGCGTTGAATTCACCGCGCGGTGTCGACGTTGCTGCTATACAGCCGCAAAACAGAGCAACAACGCCAGTCTGTTTCCTGCCGTTTGATTATCCGTCATGTTGGACTGTTGGAGGTTTGCAGATGACGACCACAATAGTAACAATTGTAAAATATGATAAATTTGGATTGTTGAATTACCGAGTCCTTTAAAATATGTATCCGCATCCGCATCAAGTTGAGTCGATCGTTGAAAAAAGTGACTCGAATTATTATGACTCTGCTGTAACGTCATTCCTATATATTTTAAAAACGTTTATTTTTAGTCTGTATTCTTTTGAATTTAAGTCCTTTTTTAATCCCGAATCAATGTTTCTTTTTAAATTACATAACAAAAAGACCTTTTCACTGTTGCATAACTTGCGGTTGATTTTGGTGAAATATTAATCGAAAACTCGGGACCTGAGCCTGGGTTACGCATGTTAACAAACAAAGCGAATTTATATAACTCCACTAAACAGAACATAATAAGAATGTATTGCAGTCCGATAGTTTACTAGATGAGGTGTAGCTAGAGTTTAAAGTTGCGTTTGATTGCTTCCAGCAAAAGCAAAAACCATCAAGAAATAAATTAAAGGAAGCTTAACTGCTGTTATTTCTTATCATATTTGGACTTATTTATTTTCAAACAAAATTTCTTTCTTTCGAAGTACAGAACGTCCGTTTTCACTTCAAAATGGTGCACTTTGAATCAGTTTTAAAGGAACTGGGAGGTATAGGAAGAGCACAAATTATCTTTGGTATTATGTTGGCTTACAACAATATAACACCAGGATTCAACTCGCTTGCAACAATTTACATCGCAGATACTCCTGATTTCAGGTAAATAAATGCAGTCAAAAAAGTAAACAACTTGATACTAAAGCACATCAACAAACAGCAAATCATCGTGTTTTATCTATCCAAATCTATTAGCGTTAAGCTAGCCTGAGATAGGATATTTTGTGTGTTGTAGATGCAATGTACCACCCTTGGACAATTCTTCAATTTACAACGATCTTACCGAAAAAGACATACGCAATTATACTACACCTTACAATGAAAACTTAAAAGCTTACGATGGGTGCTACAGGTAACAAAAACAGGCTGCTCGTACAAAAGCTAATGCATATAAGCTTTCGTATTCCAAAGTTTCAACATCACAAAAAAGTTGAATGAGTTATATCGGTTTGGTAGGTACGGGTACAACTTGAGCGCCTGCGATGGAAGTGATTTAAGCTGTGTAAATCAATCCTACCCGCCCATAGCATGCGACCAAGGATATTATTATGACCGATCTTTGTTCACTGAAACGGTTGTGACGGAGGTACGACCAAGTATATATAGCTAAAATTTCAACACTGTGTGAAGTTATATTTAAAAGTTAATGTTTTTCAGTTTGATTTAATTTGTGACCGGTTGTACTTGAACACTTTGTCCACATCTTTGTATTATGCTGGATTGCTGGTCGGAGCTTTTGTGTTTGGAAACTTTGCCGACGCGTAAGTCTTCAACTTAACGCTGCTTTGCTCCAGAGTCGTAATAATTGGAGTCCAACTCGACCTTACCAGACCTGACACGAGTCAATTTTTGAAAAGAGTTGACTTGAGTCGATCCTTGTTGATTAGATTTCAGTTTTAAGGTTAAACGATTTTATCTCTCTGTTGCCCAAACCATTGAGGTGCTGCTTGAAATAAAGCTTGTTTGTCCACGAACGGCTTCGGGCCGCAACACGAAGTAAATTTTCAAACAGTTTAAACGTTTTTTGTTGACAGAAACAATGATTTTGTTTTCTGTAAAGTTTGGCTTCAGATCTTTAGTTCGACCTGACTCAAGTCAATTCTTCAAAAAGAGTTTAATGGCTTGGTTACGACTCTGCTTTTTCAACGACTGTAACGTGCTTGGGATAATAGCTATGGTTAAATCCGGTTTACAGACCACTTGTTTCCGAAGCTGAACGCTTGCTAATATTTGCATGACCGCAGATACGGACGCAAAATTTGCAGCATCGTCACGTACCTTGGTTGCGTTGGAAGCATGTTTGGTGTTACATACGGCCGCTCGATGACGCTGTATATCGTATTTCGCGTGCTGGTGGCCTTTTTCGGAAGCGGCACGACCATTGCTACCTACGCATACGGTATTAAGCAACGCTGTAATTTGTGAATGTTTCTAGCAAAAGCTCGCCATAACGTGAAATTTCTTGCACAGTTATGGAAATCGTCGGCACAAAATGGAGAAGTTCATTTGCTATGTTCTATCAACTTTTTTTCTCTTTCGGCTACTTTATTGCCAACGCAATCGCTTACAGCTGGAGAGACTGGCACAATATAATGGTACTGCTCGAAGCTATGACGTACTGTGATTTGTTCTGGTGAATAATTGGTTTCAAAGTAAATAACGGAAACTGAAAAAAAAAACTTTTAACAATTGAAAACATTTGTGAAGACTTTTATTGATATATTTCAATCATAAATAACTTTGTAATGTAAAATTACAAAGCTCGTCAACACGCTGGTTGGGCTTCCTTTCCTGCTTTTCATTTTGATTCTTCCGGAATCACCGCGCTGGCTTTTCGTAAAAAATCGTGACAATGAGGGAAAAAAGGTGTCCAAGCTGATGGCACGCATCAATAAAGTTGAACTAAGCGACGCATTGTGGGAGGATAAAGTAATTTATTTCACTTTTCCAGTTAAATTAACTTTATAGCTCAATTGCTTTTATTTTTTGGGAATACGCAAGAGTGCACAAAGCTATGGTTAACAATATTCATCTCCTTACTTTTATGCCGTTAAGACAACAGAAAAGCTTGAACCAGTTAAAAAATACACAAGCATCGAGCTGTTTAAGCACAAGTACTCTTTGCTGGTCACACTTAACTTGATATATGCTTGGTAAGTAGATTTATGTGCGTGAGTACAGTGTTATGTAAGGTAAAAAACACATGCATTTTACTGTCTTTTAATAATTAAACCGTTTTTTTAT
Organism: Clavelina lepadiformis; assembly: GCF_947623445.1. Taxonomy (NCBI): domain Eukaryota; kingdom Metazoa; phylum Chordata; class Ascidiacea; order Aplousobranchia; family Clavelinidae; genus Clavelina; species Clavelina lepadiformis. The sequence continues at coordinate 4,310,178 of NC_135244.1, read as the reverse complement.
ATTTAACTTTTTCAGCAAGTAAGTGAAATTTAAGTTTGATATAGTATGTTTTGGTAAAAATAAAATCCTCTACGTTTAATGCAAGTTTAACGACGGTTAATACAAGTTAAAAAAACAAATCTAAAGTCTCTGAAAACAATATCCGAGCTTTTATGATTATTGTTTTTTAGGTTCGCCAACAGTATTGTATATTTCGGAGTCACTTTAAATACAGGAAACTTGGAAGGAGATTTTTTCATCAACAACACAATAAGTAGCTTGTCAAATTATAGTTTGTTTTAAAGATTTTTTTGCGTTACATTTCAATTCTCTATTTTTTTGCTCTTAGCTAGTAGCTATAATCTGTTTGCTAAGTTATATCCATATACAGCAATAAATGAGTTGCAATTTGCACTGTATTTGCTGTTTCGCTGTAGATGCCGCCCTGGGTGCAGCGTCGTATTTTTTCTGTCTTCCATTTTTGAACAAAATCGGGAGACGATACGTTCACGCATTCATGATATTCCTGGCAGGGTGCGCCCTCATAGCAAGTGTGGTTGTGAATTATTTTGCCGGGAATGATCAAAGTATGTTGAGAAGTTGAATGCAATGAAGTGTTTCCATAAATTTCAACTTTAAACAAACAAATGAAAGTAATCTGTGAAGGAAACTTCTATGGTTGGTGTAAATAAGAAGATACCGGTCAGAAATCGGCATAAAGCAATAATTACCGGTTTTCTTGTTACTTATTTGGTTGCTTATTCAAAATTTAAATGTGGTAGCCTGGCATGCGGTTTCTTGTTTGGTTATATGTTTGCAGATGTTGTTGGTCACTGGCTACATATTTAGATACCTAGTCATTTATAATTAGGCCAACCATATATCCACTCACCCAAAAAATGGACAATTTCGCCAGCAAGTACAATGCAAATAGAATTTTACGTTTACAGAATTTATCACTTGTTTTTGGATAAGTATACGCATATGCACAAGTAATGCATTCAGCTTGAAAATCAATATGTCTTTTTCTGAAACAAGGATACTTCTGCCGCAGTTCATCAAAAAACACAGTATTCCTCTGTGGCGTTATTGCTTAACTTTTGTGGTCGTCTAAATCAAAACAATGATATGAAAAATGATTAGACTTCATGCAGTCGCCGAAAAGTTACATAAATATATTATTGTGTTGAAAATATAAGCAAGAAAACGTAAAATGCAAAAAAGGACTTTTGGACATTTTTCAGTATTCTCGGAGCAAAATTCATTTTCTTTAGAAAAGAGGACAAATACTCCTAAAGGAGGACATATGGTAGCCCTATCTATAATTGCTTCAAAAGATACTTATTGAGTCGAATAAGTAATTGAATAGGTACTCAGGATACCGGTAACAACTTCACGCCGATCCAGGAAACCCTTGATTGTAAAAATTAAAATAACTTTTTCCTCAGCCTTAAAAACACTGGGAGTTGCGTTTGCTTTTGTTGCCAAGTTTGGTGTGACCGGGTCATATGCAGTCCTCTACGGTCTAACGTCTGAACTTTACCCAACAGAACTGAGGTACTTTTACTGACATTTAGCCTACCTATTACAGCCTTAAATTAATGATTTACAAAAAAAGCCTAAATCGTGCATTTGCAGGACTAATGGATTAGGCATTGGGATAACTGCGTCTAGAATTGGTTCAATTCTTGCACCTTACATTCTTAACTTGCAGTATGAGATTTATTGGCTACCCAACACCATATTTGGTGTATTAGGTACGTTATTTAGATACATTTCTAATGATTAAGAATGAGCGTGCGTGTTTTTGCCGGAACATTTAAGCTCAATAGTTTGATTTGCAACTTTTGTGTATAAAAGTCTGCGTGTGTTTGGACTGCTATGGCAACGCTGTTAATCTAACCGTCCTTATAGGAACGATATGCGCCGTTCTGTCTTTGTTATTGCCCGAAACAAACAACATACCGACGATGGAAACTCTGCAAGAGGCGGAAGAATATTACAGGACGTGGAGAAATAAAAGAGGGTTTGTAGAATGATAACATGTATCACGATTTAGAACCTCGCATTGTATTTTATAAATAAGTTCTGTAGATCAGTTTTTATTTTTAGTGGTTTAAGTGATAATTTTAATAAACCTTAATACATGTAAATATATAGTGTGTAGCTATACGTTGGCCTAAGTGGAATTTTTCTTACAGAAGCGTTAAGGAAAACTTGGGTCAAGTGAACAAATCGTTTGAGCAACACAGCACCAAGCTTTGACTACATAGTTGTACAGCTATCTGGTTGTGTATATATTGGCTATAATTGCGGAAATTGTTTTGCTGGAAATTGTGATCAACGTTTAGCAACAGTTGTACTTTGTACCCATGCATAATACTTTTATGCGATTGCATTTAATGTGCGACCGAACATTTATTCAGCTTTGTCAGTCAACGCAAGAAATAGATTATGTTGTAGATAGATAAGATTATGCATGATTGTAATTTTTAATTATTCTTTTTGTTCGCTCGTTGTTTAATTTTGTTCCAATTTGATAAATTAAAAATACAAGTATAAATGTTTTTCTTTTTATTTAACATATTCTTAGTTAGTGGTTCTTTATCATTTCTGACCTACGAAAATGGTATTTATTTCACCTTCTTTAATACAAGATTCAAGTCTGTCTAGAGATTACAAGTCAGCCTATTGTATATTATCTTCAAAGCATCTTTCACTCGTTGTTGGACAGCTCGTTATAGACTTGTAAGCATATGCAATACCGCGATAACATTCTTGGAGCAACTATGTTTTCTTGAAATGTTATCACTGATTCAATAGCTTTTATTTTTAGTGCTTGTTTTGTGATTTGCTAGAAAAGACATTGCCATTAGACAATACTCCTGTAGAAACTCAGTTTTTATTCGTCTTTTCTTGTAAGTTTGTTTCGTAACTTTGCTTTTTTTCAGTGATTTGTATGGTAGAGAAAGCGCCCGTCAGAGCGTATCGCCTTGTTATTATAAAGCTGCTTTTTTCTTGTTACGGCCATCCAACCATCTTAGACACTTCAAGTGAACCTGAGTAGTTGATTTAGCTGAGCAGAATGAGCGGCAGACTTCATCCAAATCGCACAGTGTTCCAGAGACTCGGCGTTGCTAATAAAGTTGTTTTAGTTCAGTTTTGAATCTCCCTAATGGCATATTGAATAGCGTATTCGTATAATCTAAAACCAAGATCTATATACAGTAATACTAAAGAGTTCTTGTTTTGGTTTAAAAGCGCATTGAGTGCTCTATATACGTATCATGCAGAAATCAACCAGGCTCAAGTCGGCGTAGCGTTACTTGAAACAATGGGATCATTTATGTTTTGCAGTAGATTGATGCAAGTTGCAGTCTCTAACATCAAGCGACACAGAGTTATGTATATTTTTATGCACAACCTTTTGCTCAGGCGTTTGTGGATCAACGATTTCAGAGCATAAAACTTTTTTCTCGTACTGCAGGTTTAAAAAAAGCGTTGATTTACGCTGCATTGTGAGTGTTGTTAAACAATCTCTCCATGTCTGTAACAATTGGCAGCCATGGCTTTCATACCATCGATCTCATTATATTTATCGGTATGTTTATATACGGATAATAATTTATCGGTATACGTAGAATTTACAAAAAGCACTTTAGGACGCCATCACTTTTAACGTGACAGGAAAGCAATACATATTTTCTTTACAAAGGAATGTTGGTTATGGCGGCACTGGTTGGAATCTATTACGCTTACAAAGATCGAGGAAGGAAATCCATTGAAAATTACAACTATGGTGGCAGAGACGTTTCACCGGTTGGTATTTCACTTCACTTTGCTAAACATTTTGTTGGTCAAACCAGAAAAATTAAAGCTGATGTAATGTGCGCTACAAATACAAATCGTGCGTTTTATTAAAGATATTTCACAAATCATTGAGCTAACTCGTTACTTTGTACCAATAACACTTGATCCATGATTATTAATGGAAAGTGATCGTCAACAGGTTCCCCTCGGTCTCTCAATTGCCGTTACATATATTTCGGCCATGACCGTCATAGGCTTCCCGACGGAATCGTACTTATACGGCTTAGTTTCACTGTGGTTTGCTTTCGGTCCAGTCATTCCAAACGTAATTTGCTGTCTTTACTACATTCCACTTTTCTTTCGACTCCAACTTCGCACCGTGTATGAGGTAAAATTCAGAAGAAAACTAAGTTTTTTATGTTTAAACCATTTCTTTATTTTATAATTGTAAAGCTTATATGAGGACATTCTTAGCGTCAACGGTCACATTTTTAGTTTCATTTAGCACAACACCTTTGCCGTTTTCATTAAATTGTCGTATTTTTAGGAAGCAGTGTTTCATTTATTTCTACGTTTGGTTGTTTTTTCACGCGGCTTTATTCTTTTAGTATCTCGAATATCGGTTCAATTCAAAAGTGCGAAAGGTGGTGTCTTTCCTATGCATTGTCAAACTGGTATGAGACGCTTGATTTGTCTTTTTGCTGATAGTTTTTATTTCCAGTGTTGACATTTACATTTTACAATCGCCAGCTTTTCTACATGGGCATCGCCGTATACTTACCCGCTTTGGCATTAAATGCGGTGACACCTTTGAGCTTGCAATGGACCATAGTGTTGACCAGCGGTATATGCACGTTTTACACTACTCTGGTAAGACCCCTTTGTATGATACCAATGGTATTCATTGCATTGCATTTTGCTTGTATAAACTACTTTGCCGCACTTGGAGCGTTGGCAGAGCTAATATAATTGGGAAATTTCCTAGTCTAAAACTTGAAGTCACTTGAATTACGCGGCGTGCCATGCATACGGCTTACGATGCAGTTAACTGTTTGTTGGTTATACCTACAGGGCGGAATGAAAGCGGTGGTATGGACAGACAGTCTGCAATCTCTTATAATGCTGTTTGGTGGTTTTGCAGCTATGGTGAAAGCCATTATAGTTGTTGGCGGTTTAGACGAGATGACCAGTGCTTTGGACAGAGGCCATCGACTAAATGCATGGAAGTATGACAATGTTCCATTAAAAATCTCTTTACGTTTATGAGATCATTAAAATAAGTTTTAGAAATATTTTCACAGCTTCTTAGAAAATTAATTTTCTAAAATTAAAGGTTCGACCTAGATCCAACACTACAAAGAACAGCTTGGTCTTATTTCATTGGATCAACTTTTGTTTTTAATTGCGCGGCGTGCGTCGGTCAACCTTCTGCCCAAAGGTTTCTCTCCTGCAAGTCGGTTAAGCAAGCTCGGATGTGAGATGTTTTTCGGACTAATTTCCTCAGACTTACTTCATCTAAAACTCATGAAACACTCGACATTAAAACACGATTGGTTTGTTTACAGAGCTGCATTGGTATCGGTTCTTCCGACCATGATCTTTCTGATTGTGGCCACGATCAGCGGATGTGCTGCTTATGCTTATTTCGAGAACTGCGACCCACGTTCTTCAGGAAAAATCACCAAAAACGACCAGCTTATGGCGTATCTGGTCTCAGATGTGTTTCGGGACGTGCCCGGCATGACAGGGCTCTTTATATCGGCTGCTTTTAGCGGAACACTCAGGTGAATTCTTGGCTCGCGAATTTTTCTATAGTTCATTAAAATTAGTAATTTGGTTCTTTATCAAATTTAAAAATGTAGTTTTATTTTTTGATTTCAGCACAGTCTCATCAGGAATTAATTCAATTGGTTCGCTTTTATTAGAAGATTTTCTACTCCCTTACAAACCTCAAATGAAAGAAGTTACCAAACTCACAACAAGTAAAGTTTCAGGTAACGTATAAATAGTTCAGTTTGACAAAATGATTGTTTTGTTAGTAGATCTTTACAACGAAAACAACGGAAACTCTGGAGGTAGTAAAATGTCAATGTTATGTAATTTCGGCCTGTTACGTAACTTTTATGACGTAACTGGCGTCACACACGCTGAATAAATCTCAGCTGTTTACGACCTTACCAACAGTTTTATAATCTTACACATTACGTAACAATGGGTAAACGCTGACGCAATCAACCGAAATTTCTGAGCGAAGTTAAGGCAAACAGACCTGGCTGCCTAAAATCCAAAAGTATATACAGTGAGACCTCGTTAATCCGGACCACTTCGTTTCGTCAAAAAATGTCGGTTTAGCGGGGTATCCGGATTATTGGAAAGTAAAAAATCAATCAATCTTGCAAATGCAGCACCGTGTTCAAAACGCAGTATGCACCTTACTCCAATTCTAAGTACCGAGTTTCTGGCTGGACAGCAACAAAAATAAAATTATATTTTTTGTATGATCCGACCCAGTGTCGAACCCCAGAACCACCGTATTAAAGACGAATGCTCTAAGCCAGAAGTGACGAACATGCCGCAAATCGGTTTGACAACCGCTCTTGCATGGCGAAGCATTCCGGCGGGACCAGCAGTCTAGAACTTTCTTAGGCCTGTTTCCAATTTTTGCGCAATGCGATATCAAAAGCTGATAGCACGATTGAGTCGCAGCAGTATGTCTTCAATAGATTGCCGCACTCAACCTATGTAATGTACGTATTTTTTTGCGACCGCGGAAGCGTTGTTTGTTAGTGTTGATGAACAATTTATTTTTTCGTTTCTAAAATACTGTACAGTATTTCATAGTATGACTAAAAAGCTGTGCGGCTTACTCAGCTGTAACTGACAAAGTGGCTTGCCACAACGAATAGGACCGTCACCGCTGCTACAACGTCATTATGCAACGCAACGTAATTATGCGTAGATAATAATCGGCTATTGTTTCGTCAACTAACTAACATACTGTATTAGGACAATCGTGAATCATTTTCGCTTAACTGTTAATAATCCGGTTTATCGGATTTTATTGCTATTGATTTAGCACATTTGTTCCAAAACTTTTGTGTCGGAGTCGGACAGCGGGGTTTCCGGATTAAAGGGGTAAAATGCATAGGAAGAAATCCGTTCCCGGCAGTTTTGTGTCGGATAGCGGGGATTCCGGTTCATCGGGGTACGGATTAACGAGGTCCCACTGTATATGCATAAGTAAAAAACCTCTCTAAATTCAACAACACCTTCAATGAAATGCAATCAATCTTTAAGAACTAAACAGCAAAGCCAATTCAATTTTCTTTTTAGCAATTATGTTTGGATGCTTGGTGCTCTGTATGGCTTTTCTCACCGAAAAGATGAATGGTACTGTCATGTCCATTGCAACGTCATTAGACGGCTCAATTAGTGGACCACTTCTTGGCCTCTTTACACTAGGCATCTTTTTCCCTTGGACCAATACCATTGTAAGTTGTTGTTTGAAATTTGGCCGCTCTTAAGATACTTCAAAGAAATGCGTATTGTCTTTAATGGCGTATGGAGTGGAATAATTCCACTTTATAAGTGACGCACATTATAGCTAAAATTCACTTTTACGACTGTTCTAATACTTAAGGGTAAGCGTTAGACTTTAGGTCAGTATTGGAAATGACATTTGAAAATGCGTTTTTAATATTGAAGTTGTCTAGAATTCTGAACATATTGTTTGAAATATATCTACGTGTGTGTTAAGAAAAAACCTATTGTTTGTCATAATATCGTTGTTAAATCATTATTGTTTGTTAAAATAGTAAAAATCTGTTGCTCGTGTGTGGTAGGCTACTGATGCGTCAAACACTTCATATCAAACCTTTTCGTTAAAATTTTTTGCCTGTACGTAATCTGCTTTCAGGGAGGCATTACTGGTTTTCTCGTGGGAACAACAATAACCGCCTGGATTGCCCTTAGTGCGATTATGTACGGAAGACCACCAGATAAAACTGGTCTTCTGACGGTGTCCATTGCTAATTGCAGCCACCAAACAAACCTGACCACATATCTCAGCACTCGACAACCGTTTACAGTTGCAGATGCAACAACAATTGAGCAAGAGAATAGTCTGAAGTGAGTGACTTATTTTGTATGACGTAACCTTTTACGTCGGTCTGAAAGAAAACATTGCCGGTTATATAACCGATTTTTCGATTTTAACAGGCCAGCTCTTTACTACTCCTTGTGGTCAATCTCATTATATTATCACAACGCGTTGGGTTTTGGTTTGACGCTTGTCATTGGACTGTTGATGTCATTTCTTTCAGGTATATTTGTGAAAAAACAATTGCGTTATTTTGTTGTACAGTAGCAAACTTCTTGCGGTTGCTTTTTTTAAATAATAATTAAATATTTCTAATCGCTCTTCACGCAAATAACTATTGCTAATCACGTGATAAACTGTATAATCTATACTATATGTTAAAGAAAATACCAATCGTGTAAAAACCAAATGTAATCGTTGCATATCTTACTGATATATTTTTAAGTCGACTAAGTTATCATATCAGCCTGGAAGAAGATTTGTTAATAATGGCTAAATCAATCTTCAACTGAAACGTTTTCAGGGCCCAAGAAACCGTCGGAAAGTGACTCGCGTTTGTTCCAGCCTTTTCTTGATCATCCGTGCTTTCCTCAAAAAATCCGCACGTTTTTTCGCTTTGGTGTTCCTGATGCCACACCAACTAGATGCGCTGATGTTGAGCCGCCCGAAACAATTCAACTGCTCAGGCATCAGATCAAATCAAAAAAAGAAGATTTATACATTTCTGCAACTTCCAACTCCAGCGATGCTTTAACCTCCTGATGTTGTTTCTTAAAAAAGTACAAGCAAAACTATGAAGTCGTTTCCCACGCTTCCTATAGTGTGTTTAGATAATTACAATGTTACCTATATCCCTACTTGTACTTTTTGCTATCGTTTCAATCTGCTTGTATTCGTCTTGCCAGTTCAGTTAAATTGCATTCAGAAATATTTCATATTTCAGCAGAAATTGCTTATTATCTCAAAGCTGTGATGTGTGTTTTGGATTTTATTGATAGATTTTGGCTAAATCATGCTGCCTTGCCCCAGTGTTGCTGGAAACGTCTATACTCTACAGATTATAACTGCCACAAAATATAAATCGAACAAATCAAAAGAATTACTTCGCCTAATCGATTCAACAACCCCGAGTTTTGTCCTCATCAAAAACAGGGTTAACAAGGGCAAGTCGAAAGGAGATTTTTAAAAATCACGTTTTCGAGCTAACACGAAGTTTTATAATAAAAGTTCAAAGTCTTGTAAAATCGAGATTTTTTAAACAGTTAAATTACGTTTTTAGACAAAACATTTACAAAATGAAACAGTCAGTCAACGCAAAGTTAGTAAAAATATGTGAAACTAAACTGACGTGCATGTTATCTGCAAAGTTAAGGTTTAATTGTTTAACTACACCTATACGTATAACAGAAAGCAAAAACGAAAAAGCGTTGCTCTGAAGCAAAATAACTTGTAAATATTTTATTTTAGCAACGAGTGATTAATATTACTTCGCTAAAATTATTCCAAATTGTTTATCTGAAGTTTAAAAAAGTTTTTATGTTTTCAGCTGAGCAAGATTTTTGTACAAAAGTCACGTTGAGAACGCCAAATAGCCAAATCGTAACCAAGTCATCAAACTCGGTTCGCAAGTCAAGTCAAGTCACTCGGAAAAAGTGACTCGATTCAGTTTAAATCACTTGGAAAATAAGAATCGAGTCAAATTAAGTTATAAACAAGACCACATGAAAGATGAAATGCCGTTTCGGTCAACAAGAAACGTTAGAAATTTTTATTTGACATTTTCTTCGTTTCGTCACTTCACATACGCTCTCAAAGACAAAAAAAATTTCATTTTGAAATACTCTATGATGTATTTGGAGAACAATTTTTCACCTTAACGCTGAAACTAACTATCAAGAATTGCTTCGAATCAAGTCAAGTCTTTGCAAAAAGTGACTCGAGTAGAGTCACTAACGGAAGTCATTACGACTCTGGCAAACATGTTGCGACAAACATTTTAATTCTCGTTAATTCGTTCACTTCTAAGTATTTCGTTTTTTGCATCGATTCGTTTACATCAACAACGACGTACCGATTTACGATTTACCGTTGTTTGCGTCATTTATAATGTTTAAAGTTATATTTATATTATATTGTATTTATGTTATTATATATTTGAATTTAGATATTTAACATTATTTGTGGTTCTTCTGGTCTTTTATAATTGAGATAATTTTAATTATCATACCGACGATTGAAAAGCTACAACAAGTAAAATACTGCAGTTGCTTACGCAGTAACGTTACGGGGCAATTTACAGTAAACCACTTTATAAATCTTACATGAACATTGAAGAAGTATAATTTATAGTTATTCAACAATTCGGACCGATTGGTTGAAAAACGAAATAAATATCTACTATGATACTCAGGTAGTCAATTGCTTACCAGTAGCATATAATGATACAATTAATCTATAATACAGTATATAGAGAGCTTGCTGTATGTCGAAAACGTTTCAAATATATACAAAAAGTTATATCATATTGAAGAAAGGAGAAAAATTAAGCAAGTAAGTTATAAAACAAGTTAATTTTTATGAAAGCTAGTTGGTTAAAAAAAATGTTTTAATTGAATTTGTTTCAGTGAAGAACAAAAAAACCTAGATTGACATAATGAAAAGATAAACATTTGCACAAAATAAACAAAAAAAACGATAGAAAACTATGATTTTTTTATACAATCTATAGAGAATATTCCACAGTATACAGAGAATATCAAAACATCTATTCGATGTTAGCGACGTTCTTGATAAAAGTCCAAAGGTGTTATTAACAAAAATTGCAGTTTGTACAACATTTTACAACACACACTGTACAAAATTGACGTATCTTTTTTTGCAATTAGAATGAACACTCAAAATTTTAAATTGTATCTAGAATTGAATTTAAAACAGCTTGTCACCGAAAAAATTATAGTTTTGATTTTTAGTCTAGTTTAGTATCTTTCTATTTTAAGTCAAAATGGTTTTATAAATTCGAGCATATCTTTCAGCTTATTTCTTCTAGTTTCTTCCCGACACTTTCTTAAATTTAAATAGATGTAGCCCCAGTGTGATCGACAACTGACGCATCAACAATTTTGAAAGACTTTTCACTCCCTTCTTCATCGGAGCGCATCTCATTTTCATAAAGCAAAAAATTTGCTTTCGAGCTTCGGATTGACCCGTTTGCTTTCCCAGCGTCAAAATCTCGTTCGATAACAGGCGACACAACTGTCACGTCTTCACAACTCAACGTCGGGTTATTGAGTTGAATTGAACGTTGAAGGTGTTTTCTAGAAGAGTTCAAAATGACCCGTTAGAACTCCAAATGAATGTACAAAATAACACACAATACTAAGTGGTAGGTCAATGTACAAAATGAGAAACTGCTACTTCTCTCCATGGTGTCCAATGGACCAACGTAGCCTGAAAAGGACATGTATTTAGTATTTAGAGCACCTGTATTTTACGGTTTCAACTTGACTTTTTTCCTCTTCCGCAGCACGCATGGGAGCTGTCGTAAGTCCAAAACATTTTCTTATCTGCATGATGGCGATATCAAAAGTTTTAGGAGTTGCCAACTTTTAAAACATTTATATTTGGAAAAACCTAAACTTTTCGCACATAAAAACAATTTAACTTTTAACCAGGCACATATTAATGACGATGTGGACGGAGAAAAACACATGAAAGCAGACGCGGAGCCAACACCAGAGCCAAAACAAACTGAAGTGTTTGAATAAAAGATACGTTTTGGCTCTAGTAGTTGTTCTGAGTATAAATTATAACTCACAAAACACTTTCCTCCCATAACACCGAATGTTACCTTTCTAGTCACTTCTAATCTAAGATCATCTTTTATGAAAGCGTAGAGAATGGGATTTGTGCAGGAGTTTGCGTAAGCTGGAATAGAAGACCAAAGCATCGCCTCCTGAAAAAATTAAAGGTGTTATGAAGAAAGGGATAACATACAAAACTATAGCAACTAGCGGTATTCAAAAATTAACTTATTGAATTTTTTATATAGAAATGCTCTAAGAGCAAGTTACATCGTTTTTTACGATATTCTACAACAGGCAATCCATTGTCTTGATGAATGTCTGTTGCCTGCAAGAGCGAGAGCAAAAAATTTTTGGCTGAAGCAAATCTGACTATCAGTTGTCTATGATATCCATTTTTAATTTGAAAAAGTGCATTAAATAGTAATGTCAAATAGTAATAGTAATAGTAAAGTAAATTAAATAGTAAATAGTAATGTAATAGTAATTCTCTGCATTTCAAAACTTTTTAAATTGAATAAAAAATGAAATGATCATAATTGATAATGATGATGATATTACTATTAAACTTAATAATAAGCTCCAAAACTTTAACTCTATACTTTGCCATAATGACAAATATTAATTTTGTCAAACTTGAAGTTTTGAATAGCTGATAGAGTGCAGCCAACTTTAAGAAGATGAACAAAGCTAGAAAAGCTATTTACGGCAGGCTTATTTTTAATTTAATTTTTGTCTTAGCTTGCCACTCCAGCATTTTAAACGATCCAGTTTTTAAACGCATTATTTACAAGCCAATTTTTCCATCAGTTAGGTCACGTAACCACGAAAAGTCCAACAAAGAATCAAACAAACACTCAATAGCTTAACCTGAATTTCAAGCGATGAAATGTTGACATGGAAATCTTTAAAACTTAAGTGAGTAGCGCAGACAATTCAAAAATATATTCAAATCAAGTAAAAATACCATAACAGTGACGCGTGTTTGTTTATATGTTCCTAGGTGGCTGGAATATGTTTCCAAAAGCAAACCCCATCAAAAATTCATGACGAAAAGATAATATCTTGACGGTCGTCAAGATGGGTTTCTGATAAAACAAGATCTCCAATTAGCGCTAAATATTCACCCGACCGACGGAGCTGTATTGCAGAAAAAGGGTTTCGGATATCGTCCAAATCAGCATGCTGTATAGAGATTACTCCAGTCTACTTAAAATTTAATGAATCCTATATTACGATGAAGCCGTCATTAATCTAATCTAAAAAACTATAAAAATTGTGTTTAAAGTTTTTAACCGTGTTTACTGGGCTTGCATTTTTTCACCTGGTGATATTGATTACATGAAGTTATATACAGTAGGCTATATACAGTGCACTCACTGTATATAATCGACAAACTACTCTGTATATTTCTTGTATTGTCTTCAAGTTAATCTGCTTTAAAAATTCGGACAAGCAATAAAATAAATGAATTACTGTATATCAAAGATTTTTCAACTGATTTAAAGACTTAATCAAAGTTTGCGTAACTAATTTAAACATTTTGTACCTAATTTAAAGAAACCCGCAAACATTTCCATTTTAGAATTTGTGAAACCAATTTAAAGAATTTGCAATTAATCTAAATATTTTGCAGACATACATTGTGTAACCACTTGAAAATCTGTAGCTTTGCCCGAGTGGGCTACCGTATACGATGTTCAAAGACGAGGAATTACAAAAGACTATCAAACATTTTGTCAAATACATTAAAGTTTTTTATGTTATGTTATGTTTATGCTGAAGTTGCCGCGGTAAACTAAATGCGAAAGCAAAAGTAGGCTACGTGACATGAAGACTAGTCGCTCAGTGTATAGTTTTTTTTGGGGAAAATCGAAAAGCCTTAACTGTGTTTTTATAAGCTCCTAAGTCGCTGCAGTTAATCTTTTAAAAACGTAAAAATCTTAAAAAGCTTTCACCGGGCTCTCTGTGCACTGCCACGAAATGCAATTATAACTTAAGTTTTTGCTCATTTTAAAAAGGGCGTTGTTTACTTCACTATAGCCATATAGGACATTTAATGATCTTATTTGATGCAGCCAAAAATTTTTCAGCCACATTCTTTATGAACAAAATTAAGAGAACTCATACCTTAAATTCTTATAAAGACATTATAGCTTTGTTAATACCAGTTACCATTTGTTTTACCAATTAAAAAGTTGTGTTGATAAAACATTCAATAACAAGGTTAAAAGTGGAACAACATGGGTACAACTAACTTTTACTTACTGTCAGTTTTAAACGATTTTGTTCGACCACGTCATCCTTGATGGACGCAATGATCAGTGTGACGACATGATTGGGTAACCAGCATGCGACAAACACAGTGATTACAAATAGAACCAACCGTGTGACCTTAAAAAAGTTTAAAAAATTTTGATTTTGATAATTAATCGTAAATCGTCTCAAATAATTCTGAAATGACTTCTATAAGTCCATGGCGTTAGGTTATGGGCCCTTTCTATGGTCCAAGAAGCCAATAATAAAGCACATAACTGGTGTAGGTTAAAAGTTGCAGCAGCTTTCGAATGAAAGTAACCTAACGTTGAGTGAAATCCGACAAAGCCAATCCACCCAAAATTACTAAAGGTGGAAAAAATGCAAATTTTCTACCAATTAATACCAGATGAAGGAAAAAAATTGTGATAAATTTTGTAAACAACTGTTTGGCATTTTTGTCTAGTCTTAGTTTATGAAATAGGTCTCTATAGTTATGCCACGCAAAACTGTAATTAACAACTTAACTGAGTTGTTTGGGCGATTTTAAGCAACTGTTAAATTTAAGAAGTCGTTTCTACGCATCATGGAAAATACTTTTCATAAAAAAATTATTAATGACTGTAAGCATGCATTGAGAAAGAAATATCTTACGACATTTTACAAACACCATATTACGTAATAAGTAATTTTCTATTAATGCCGTCAGTCAAAAATATTTAAAGTAAAACTGTTGAAAATTTGTCACATAAAACTTTTCAGTAATTGTTTCGTCACTAATATGCAGCTTTATTTATGGTAGGACCCACCCGTCAAGCCGATTTTACCTTGTGCTGTATGTTGATGACGGTCACTCCTGAAGCGCTATTCCGCTCTGATCTTCTGCGCAAGTTGATAATGATGGTGATGTAGCAGATGATTATGATCAGAAACGGTATAAAAAAACCGAGACTCGTCCGTAGCCCAAAATAAGCATCTAAAATCTCTGGGGTAAATTGCCACCGGCAAACTTCCCTTCCGCCTTCTGACATTGTCTGCAAAGCGGGTTGGGTGGTATGTTATTTAAGAACGTAGTGTGCACTATCTCGTGATTCAACATTAAGGGTAAGATATAACACAACTGTAGCATGTACTGTAAATTATTAGGTTATGAAAAGGCATTTTGATGTGGAATAAATGATGTGTTTTTGTTAAACATGACTGACATATTTAAATGCTTTAGACGAAATGGAAAAAAATCAGTGAACTGAAAGTACCATTCAAACTATAGCAACTAATGTTTCCGCAAAAAGGTGATCATGTCACCATTATGCTCCAATCTACTGTAAGAAAAGAGCCTCTTTGTTTTATGAATATCTTGAAACAAAACAGATATCATCGAACTTATTTTAAGCAAATGTGACGAAATGGAGGTTACGGAAACTGATTAAACAGGAAATCGATTTTTGTCGATGTGGAATATGGAATTCAGTTTTCTGATAATTAATAAATATTTTGAGGGCAAAGTTGAGAAAATATCGAACAGCACCAATGAGATCAATTGCGAGCTTAACCTACAAATCAAAAACAAATCATTTTGATCCGATTTAAAGTCAATAATTATCGACAAAATCAATAAAACTAGAGTTAAAATGCAACCGTTTCACTAACCTGGCGTAAAAATAAGCTTTGAGATGCAGTAAGGCTGGCAAGGAGCCAAATGACGACGCAGGCGAAAACAGCGTTGCGTGGAGTTCGCCAATTTCGCGATTGAATGGCGTAGACAACGGCGAGAAAGCGATCAATACTCATGGCCACCAAGAAGTAGACGCTGCCGTAAAGGTTGAGGAGAGACACAAAACTGAGAAGTTTGCATCCCCAGTCTCCGAACCTCCACCTTTACGTAGAATCACCTTATTTATATTCATCATTGAATATTATCTAACGTTTGTGCTTTATCACAATTAATTGATCCGGGCTTAATCGCCTAAATTAGATTACGATTGAAAATTAATTAAAAGTTCTCTGATAACTTAATTTAACTTTCTTTTATCGCATGCCCCGCTGTGCGACATCAAACTTAAAGCACCATTAGAGACGATTATTAAGAGACATTCGCTTAATTTCTTCCGCCGCCAATTTGAATTTGACGCCATAGTCTGGGGCTTTTCTCCGCAGATTTATTCACAAATAGTTGCATTGTTGCTACAAAAATTGTAGCCAATTTCTATCTTCGAAAATCACACATTGCTTTGGTCGGGATTATTCAGTTAGACTGCAGCATGGCTTAGTTTATGGCATGGGTTCTTATGCTTCAAATATAAAAATCCTGTATAGAATCAAGGAAGGCTTTTTGACGTAGAAATTTTCAAAACGTATAGGCCAGTACGCTAAATCGTTTCAGTAAACTTTACGTTATAGAAAATTCTATAGACACCATCAATATGCCAACACGCGCTGTAGTTAGAGTATTAGCTTATTACTAATCTATTAAAAAAAAACTTAATATAAACACAATACATTGGAACTTACTCTCCCTGAAGAAATCTTTCGGTGGCCCAAAACGGCAAAGCACCAACAAAGATGAAATCCGCGATAGCCAGATTGATAATTAGCACATTTGCGACCGACCCTTCCCTGTGACGGACCCTCGTACGATCACGTGTCATAAAAAACGCCAGCACTATTCCATTGCCAATTAGGCCCACCACAAAGATCAAAAGATAAATGCACGAAACTGTTAAGTTAAGATTCTCTGAAATCACTGGCAGCTCAGCCGTGCTGTTTATCGTTGACGCAGCGATGGTTGAATTCAGTTGGTTGTCATCCATAGTTACCAAATTCTCCTGCACCGTTGCTTTCTATGGAGCACCAGAATAACTTTACATCATAGGCGGACAATAATCAACTATTTATATCGCAGAGAGCTTGTTAACTTCAAAGAAGAGAGTCTCCTTTTTCTTTTCCCTCTCTCACGTTCATTTCTAAAGGCCAGGTGTTAAAGGTAGCCTTAAGAACCGAAAACGAAATTGCGCCGCTAGGTGCTGAATAAGTGCTATCAACAGCTCGATGACGTTATAAGCAACCTTCAACCTATGCACTTTTGTGTTTATTTAAAATAGGAGATTATATAGGCGCACTTGGAACTTCCTAAAACCAGACTGGCATGCTATGAGAGGTAAAAAGTTACAGTTTGTTTCTAGAAAGACTGGATTTCGGCAACTACTTCGAAAGATATAATCACAAAGTTGCTTTTCCAAACGAGTAAAATGATAATATCACAAACATAGCGACGTGAAAAAGGGCTGTTTTCCGTGAAACTATAACAATTTAAACTACCTTCGTTATATCACCCGGGTGCTCAGCGTTTTCAAATAGAGTTCAACTACTTTCCGTGGTGTAGGCCTATAAAATATCAAGGTGAAAATCTAACCTTCGCTACTACAGCATAACGATCTAATTATAGACAAATTAGCGCAAAGACCCACGAAACAATCAATGCAAGGGATTTGCCACGCAAGGCATGTTTATTACTTAAAGCAACAAGGTTTATATTTTCAGAAGGGATACGATAAAAGTGCAGGCTGTTTTCTAAAGCCTTAATGAAGTTTAGGTTTAGCCTTTCCTGCTAAAAAGACCGAAAAATCAATACACTAATTCCTCGAGGGAAGTGTTTTATTCCACGATATTTGTTCAGCGAGTTGGTTGAATTGACAAGAGCGCTCGTTAGCAAAATATTAGCAATACCCGGAGGAACTAATTCGGGATCGATCAGACCTTTTTCTGAGTTCTAAGGATGCCACTAACAGCTTCGGCTGCTTTTTGCACCAGTTTGTTGACGCAATTGATGCACAATGAAGTGGAAAGCAGGGCTCGTCAGAGATTGCCCGTTTCCAAAAATATCTCATACTACGGGACAACATAAGAACGCCTGCTACGGACTTCCCCGAGCCATGTTCCGTGTTTGTAAGAGCCCGGAAAAGTTAGTAATGTAAACCTTAAACGTGCATTTGACAGTAAAAACGTTTTGTAATGAAGCAGTTTGAAACTCATGTAACATACACGCTCACCATTAACCCATTTTTTTGTAAAAAGCTGCTGAATAACTATGTAGGTTTTATTTTGAAACGTTAAAAATCCTAGTTCGAGCCAAGCAAAGAACGTGACAAGCGTTTCTTGTTTGTAACTTGCATACTCTGTTTTCGAGTGCTCAATAAAATATTTTGCAGCATGGATATTGTATTGATATTGTAATATAGCTTTTTAAAAAAAAATTTGCCTTTCGCATCGCTTCTGTGATTCCATAACCGAAAAAGGCAGTATGGCTCTCTCCTGTGTGTTTTTGAGTTCAAACAAAATTATGGTTAGTCAAGTTATGGAGTTCTGTAGAAAACTTTTACTGTCATGATACTGTCTAAACTTAATAACAATACGACCATGATAAAATACGAGATGTTCCAACCAAAGTTTTTATAAAAACACGAGCGAACAGAAGTGATTATTTGATGCTAAATAAGCAGGGTAACCAAAATGATACAATATCTCTCGGTAACGTTCTCTCTCCTCATGCTTATTATGGTTTCCATGCCTATTCAGAAAACTGATGACCATGATTATAACGTAATACTTAAAAAATAAAGCAGATTTTGACGTCACACGTGACAAGGTTTATTGAGCCAATCATCATCGAACACGTAACATCACACGATGGCAGCATGGATCAAACACATCACACAATCGCATCATTATTATGGAAAAGTCTTGCTTTGTGTGGTCGCAATTTCAAGCAACTCGATCAAAATTGGCTTTGAAAGATTGCTAAGTCACAAAAAATCATGAAAATTTAATGAAAGGCAAACCCCTAGTTAGGAATGCTTGAAGATATCTGTAAACAGCATATACCAGAGATGTGCTTTTTCACGATAAGTTTTAAAATCTGCGAGTTGCAAGTTTTACAAATTTCAACTTTTAGCTTCCATCTGCACAAGCCGTTGAAACGAAATCATTTTTTTCACGGAAAGTACAAAACTTCCATCGTATTAATTAGCCGCATATCAAACTTCTAAACTTCGGAGCCCAAAACGACCGACGCGCGGAAATCGAACATCGGGTATCCGGCAAAATACGCAAACGTATGACGATGGCTCCTTTTTTGGCTGGTTAGAAACTCCACACAAACTACTGCAATATGATGATAGCACTTCGCTACAAAACCGATTACGCGAAAGAGCGATTAATGAGGCAACAAAACACGCTCGAAAATTGCAAGATAACAAGATCCACGGAATGACAGCCACACAAACTAGAAAATGCAAGGGGGTGCAAATGTTAATTCCTGTTGAAAATATCGAGACGTCAAGCAAGGATACAAATCGAAAACCAAGCAAGAAATTTTTACGGAAGAGAAATGGAAATACATTTTGTCAAATATACAAGTAGCTTGGTACATGCTGTCATTTTTACTGGTTTAAATGAAGGATACTGCAACATCGTTTGTGGATGTTTTGACAATTTTACTTGATGCCAATGTACTGTATACTTGCATATAGAATTAATTATTCCAAATATTTGGTCTTCGCCCGACGACCACGACTAAATTGCATTTGTTAATCCTAACGAAAACAACAAATACGCTGACAACGCACACAGCCACTACGGTGCCGGCGCAAAAGCACACTTCATTCATATTCCCCAGATTATAGTCCATGAATATATAACAAGTCGTTCAAGAGAAGACATACCCAGGCAACAGTGACATGATAATTGAGCTTCTGTGACAAAAAATACTAATTGCTTCGAAGATATAAACAATGAGTGGAAACACTGTGATGGGGTGCCCTTATATAATGATCTGAGTTGGGTTCTATTTGCAAGCTTTACGATCGTAAACGAACTTGGAAAAAATACTTGTAACCTTTCACCATAGGAATTGCATTCTAATGAAAGAAACTTTGTTGCTTTGATAATAAAGACCACAATACATTGACTATTGACAATAGGTTTCATCTTATGAGTTGGCGGTTTGCTGGATAAGCGAAGGATGCAAATTATTCGAGGCATTTACGTGCACACGTCCACTACAATGGTTAATGCAATCGTTTATAGGTGAGTACTACTTCATACTAGGCAAACGAATGTCAAACGAAAACGAAAAAATGAAATAATTTCAATCGAAATTACAAAGAACAAGAGCGGAAGGACCGACCAACGACAATAAAACAAAAGAAAAATGGAATTGAAAAAGCGTACTACGAAAATGAATTACAAGTGCCATTGTGACATCATAGAAAAAAACTGCATCATCGCTGCTCTGACGTAGCCAACGATGTGATTCTGTAAAAGACTGGATTATTATAACGGCGACAATACAAAGTCATACGTGGCCTGGCCTGGGCGCTAAACTTGGGATTTCTACTAATCAGTCCGTCCATACATATTTTATGCGATCCGAGAGAAATCTACGATATAGTTCATGATTACGAAATCATTATAATCTGACGTAACGATCCTAGAAAAAGCCGCGCAAAGTCATCGAGTAGTTCATTAAATCATTACATAACTGCATGCGAGGACGGAAAGGATGTGGTGGCCACCACCAGTAAATTGCGAATTTAATCAAATGTTACGGAATTAGCAAAGTAAAATGATAATCGCACGAACTGCGTTTTTCTCGATGGCTTTAACTGATCGGGTGATGTCGAACTTCAAACAATGGCGATGATGTTTTATGGAAACAACAACAACATTCCTACCTACATTCACACGTACCTGTTCACTAGCAAATATGACAATCTTTCTACACAACTGGAAGGCACTTCGACAACACTCACACAAACTTTTAAGCTGACGACGGCCTAAAACCGTCCTACAAGTACAAAAACGCGGACAGTAAACAATTTGAAACCCGACCACCGTAAAACCATCGCGAGTAAGCGCGCCATGTTATAAACTGTGACGACGGTGGCGTGCAGTGCTGAGTTAGGAAATAATTATAATTATTATTTAGTGACAATTACTAAAACGAATACAGTTTACGTGTACAAATCACAAAAAAACCTTGCAATCTTGTATAAAATAAGTTTGGTAGTTTGAAAACGTGCAATATGGGGGATTAATAAATGCTGTGTATTTTGGTGAACCTTTTCTTATTCGCTTAATTGCATTATTACTATCAGCATTTTAAGTTGACCTTTGACGTTATTATTTGATAATTTTAGATCAAACTTTAAACGTTCAATTTAGTTGATCGGCGCCCTAGCATACTACGCAAGAGGTAGACGTGATTGAAGGAGAACTTCATATTTCGAAATAGTCGCCACATATATCCAATAGTTGGGATCGGTCGTGTTTCAGGCGGCGGGAAAGAACACGATATTAATCTGAGTGAAAATCAAGTTTGTGATTGAAGCGAATTTTCTGTAGGTGACATGAGAATGACAAATTTGCCGTCAATCATGATGACCTTGAAATGACGAAACAATATCGCTGGCAAAAACGTTAATGTTCATCAAAAAACGGATAAGTTAAATTATTTGGGTTTGCGGCATTCGCTAGGTGTACCACTTCTGGCGTGGTCCTCAAACACTATAATAATCGTAATATTTTCGCTTAACACCGAGAAAACACTTACCAAGAAATTTAGACCGACACCAAATCCCACGTGTTGCAGTTGGCGCAAACCGGTCAAAACCGGATCTTGACTATAGTATTACGCTATTGGATTTGTGAGTTGCTAACTACGGTTGCGGGAAAACCGTTTTAAATGCATTAAAATTCATTTGAATCAAGAGCGAAAGATCGCGAATATGAAGTACATCCCTACGTTAATAAAGCGGCAAAAACACTAGTGTACGCAAGCAATTATCACAGTCAAGCTATCAAGGTTCTGCCATTTTGAAATTAAGGAAAGAAAAAAAATGATCGGCATCGCAAAGAGGCTCTACAGGAATAAAAGGTTGCTTTGAATTAGCATGTACAAAGGCGTAACAGCCAAGAAATCATCACGTGAGCCGCTGTGACAAAAAATCCTCAAAGCAGCCAAAAAACGGGCAGTATTTGTACTTTGCAGCGACCGCGAGATGACGCCTGAGAGCACATTATCGAACAGTCGTGCGACGAGTTGTGCTGCTTGTCCTTGAAGGGTTGTTGGTTGTCCTTGGTCTTTGCCCAGCATCACCACGGCATATTGGACACGTCCGGTTTCTCTGCGATTTCAATTATACAAGAATATTAATAATTTACCCACGAACTTATTTGATAGTTGCTCTTGGTTCTTGTAACATGTAATTTATGAGGTAACTATGGTTCTCGGTAAAGAGAAAGGCATATGATATTACTCATGGGCGACACGAGCTACCATACTTACGTCACCGTTTAAACCCATGATTCATGGATTTAGACAGGGCCGTTTTAGACCGATTTAAGTGTCTGATCGTAACTTTTGGAATTGAGACGAAAAAATGAGTAAGCGATGCCTGATGACACCAACATTATGCACTGAAACTAATGTAAAGTAATCTTTGCACTACTTTAGGATACACATAGAGCCAACATTACAAGACACAGCGGCGCTTTACACATCTTTAGTCATTCTTACGTACAAGTAACTAAGAACATTTTCCACTTCGCTTTCACTATCAATTTCACAGCCGAGTTACTACTACAATACTGTATTATGGTAATATTATATCTTATAACTACATTTATAATGTTTCCCTAACCATACGCATTATGGCGCAAGAAAGCTGATTGCGAGCAAAACCGAAAAACGTGACCAGTCATACGGTGAATGTATATACTATATAGTATTGTGTAAACCACAGGATACCTGGATGTGATGGCACAATAAGTGTCTATGACGTAATAGGGTCTACATAACCAATGAATGAAAATGAACCGCAGCCAAATATCACGTGGTCATTTCCTGCACTTTAGAACGCCAACCAAGCGAAAAAGTGTCACAAAGTGTTAAGAAATTAATTTAAAGATATACAGTAAAGCTAAGATACAAAACGTAAATCCCTGTAAGGAATAAACTGGGTTTTGTACCATTATAAACTGCCTATCCAGCCGAAAAATACAAAGATGACCATCTACGGCGGACAAAAAACATGACCACTTCGCTCCAGAAAAATGCCTGGCGAAGTAGAACATCAACATGTTCTACTGTTGCGTTCTATCAACACGCCTGTGATGTTGCGTTATTGCAACAAACGTACTTTAAAAGGGAATTTTGAACTCAACTTGTAAGTTGATTTGACGATAACTCAAGTTACTCAACACAAAAAAATTTAGATTCTCGAAGATTAATTTCCAGGTCTAACGCGGACAAATGAAATTCAATAACAAAAACAGTTTTAAGCAAAGCCATAGAATAATGCTGACTTGACTTACAGTAGATTACTCGCCCCTTCAACAGGTAAGACTTGCAAATGCCAAAATTTACACAACTATAACACTGGGTCGGTACGTGGAGTACAAGAAATTAGTTTAACATTAATTTTTGTCATCCTAACATAAAAACGGCTACTTACCTTCAGCCATCTATCGACGCACTTGGCATGAAACTCGTGTTTGCATGGTAGAACCCGAAGTAACTGCTTGGCCTCCCATTCACACATACACACCACACAGCTATGAGAAAGAAAAATGTTAGAGTGACTCCCTACTTGCATGGAAATGTTTGAAGCATTTCCTCGTGAAAACTGGATGCACGTAATAGGAAAATTTGAACAATATGAATGCTACTACATGAAGGTATTCGTGTTGCGGATAAAAGTAGCGAGGTAGAGTGATTCATACGCAGTTTCAGGTAAAAATTAGAACATTTTATTCACAACATAAAGAATGTATTGGGAGATTGACGATTTTAATCTAAACGTGTTATTCTGAGTAAGATATCACAAGAGTAGAAGACATTCAATTACAACAGTTAATAAAAACATGAATGAATCATTGTGCGTTTGCTTCACTCACATTGGCTGTTCATTAGTCTGGGTTCCTGGTTTGAATCTGTACGAAGACAATTGCTCGATTTTAACCTTTGACAAGCCTTGTGGTTTTGCTTCACCGAGTTCTTCTGCCAACCTCAGTAGTGCCTGCAACAGCGTCATAACACATGGTCAAGTAATACAAAAAATAGGAAATACTAAGTACAATGGGTTTACCGCATGACATAAAGCTATATCCTACCTAGCAAAATGTCAACAATTAGTGTTTACAAAAGAAAGCAATTGGTGTTACCAGTTAATTTCATATCCTAAAATACCTCATAATTGCTTGGTTCTGTGTCATCAATGACTGGGACAAAACTATGGTAGGCCATCAGAGGATTTATCATGAATCCAGGTACTGCTGGCCTGAAAAAAATCATTACATCATTTTATGTAACCAATACATAATTTACCAGGTTATACTTCAGGCAAAAATCAGGCGAAGTTATCATAAACATTGCTAAAACACAGTTAAACGTGCAGTGTATTTCCGACAAACGAGGCAACTTACAACTGATATGCTACAAATTGTGGCATTGGAGGTATCATATGTGCCATGTTCCAATGTGGTAATACCAATGGATGAAGGGATGGGTTGGAAGCTGCGGCATGTGTACTCTGAGATGAATTTTTCTCCCGTCAATAACAAAGTTATAAATTTGAAAATCCACAAAGGGTGTTAAAGATTCAAAACAGACTGCTGTTAGCATCTACAGAAATAATAATCCACCTGGGTTGCAATTGGGTCTATTGCCGTATAGTCATGGTAAACAGGGTGCACGGCTGGCATTACCGCAGTGGGCATTGGCATGGGACGATTTGGAACAGCTTGGGGCATGGAAGGTGCCACAAGTGATTGGTTGTTGTTCAGCGACTCTGGTCTTGATCTTGCCATTTCAGACTGAGTTGGATTCAGAGTGTGGCGATGGTAGTGGATCGGCTGCTAAAATAACGCGTAAATAAAAATTTTGTCAATACATGATCAATATGTAAGGTATGACAAAACTAATGTTAACAGCACTTCAACAACAATTTAGTACCAATAGCACTTCTACTGAAATAAAAAGCTGACTAAAACATACCACTTGTCTTCGGTTGCTAAGATACTGGCTTGCGGTAAAGTCTGAGTTATTTCCCATAGCATAACCATAAGACAGCATAGAGTTAGCTCTTCCAAACTGGGTTGGTCCCATACTAGCATGAGAGCGAGGCACCCCGTGCTGATGTGTGGTTGGGACCGGTACTGCACCAGTGCGAACGGTGTGAATGTTGCCTCGGTGCGATGAAAACATAAGCTGCTGTGGGGGTTGCATCATGCTTGAACTGTGGTGCGTTTGAGTCAGGGTTGGTAGTGGGTACATGTTCGCTCTTTGTGACCTTCCGAGCGATGATATGGCTGCTGGCATGTGGTGAGGTGGGTAACTCCTTTCCATGTGATTGGCTTGTCTTGGTGTAGAAGCTAAAGTCAATTAACGTCAGTTATAATTACAATATATCTATATATTTTGAGAATATATATTATAAGTTAAAATAACAGCAATGGCTTTAAGACTAGGAGTTAATGGAATCACAAAAGTGGCTGTAATTCATTAACAAATTACATAGATAGCAACTTGCGACATAACACAATAGGTAAATTTAGAAAATAAAACAACTAATTGTACCTTCCATGCAGAAAAGAACAGACCTATCTGATATCTCTATATTTATTGTAATAATTTGACAATATATATATTATAACAGCAGAAAAGTGCCACAGTACTCGCTACCCCTAAACACCCCAGTACCTAGATGTGCTTGGTGAGCCTGCCGAGAAATTGGGATATGATTGTGGGACAATCCACTAGATGGGTAAATAGGTTGGTAATTTGTGGGGCTCACATGCTGATGGATGTGGGGTTGGGGACAAGTACAAGTTGTCAAAACTGGGGTACTTTGTGTTGGAAACGCTGTAAATATAAGTAGGAACATTTGGATTGCAATATAAAAGTTCAACTTTTGAACAAAGTTTTGAAAATACAGTACCGTATTTTACGAACCATAAGGCGCAAATTAAATCCTTTTTTTTCCTCATAAATTGATCGTGCGCCTAATGTATGGATCATAATGCGCGCAACGTATTTTAATGAGCTTTATACGGTAACCCATACTTCTTATAGCATATACCAGGGGTGGGCAAATTTGTTCAATGAAAGAGTCACTTGCGGAAAAATATAAACACCAGCGAGCCGCAAAATCAGTAATGATTGTCAATTTGGTTATTATACTATTAGTAGTCATTTTGGGATATTACTTTTTAACTAAAAGACCCATAAAAACATGTTGGTGAGGTGCATTTTGACAACCTTTGCCATAGAGTATAGAATCTATACCTGAAAACAATGTCGGAATCGATGTCTAGTGTTACGTCATAAACGAAATTCTGGCCTAAATAAAGAAAAACTACACAGAAACTTTCATAAACGGTACTCTTGGTAGCCTTTACATTTTTTGGAATTTTACGATTCGACTAGAAGAGCCACAAAAAACATGCCGGAGAGCCGCATGCGGCTCGCGAGCCGCAGTTTGCCCACGTCTGACATATACCCTTATAGCCCGGTGCGCCTTATGTATGAACAAAAAACTAATCAAGGCAATTTATTGACAGTGCGCCTTATAATCGGGTGCGCCTTATAATCGGGTGCGCCTTATGGTACGTAAAATACGGTAGTTGAAAGGACATAAGTGGAGTACAACTACATACAGTAAATTATATAATAGTGTGCTTACCCACAACTCTTGGTGGTATTGGACACGGAACCGATGCTCTGCTATTGTTATAGACAGGAAAAGACACCGAGGGCATTGTAACAGGTACAGACAGTGCACTAGCATACTGACATAAAAACATTTATTGCTGTGTTTTTTATTCGCCAATTTCAAAACAAAATTAATTAAATTTACTTTTCATTCACTGTAATATGTTTTGTCAGCTTTGTCGAAGTCATTAGCAGGTTATTCAAAAAGAGTTCATCAGATACCAATAGATAAATACTGTGTATAATATTATATACCAAAACATCTTTCATTCACATCGTACTGTCAATTGTCTATGGCACAAACACTTCACTTCAACCAAAACAAACCTGCATGACAACTGGCCGTTGCTGGGAGGACTCCACACGAGTAGGTAAGGCATTGTGAGGCGGCTGACCTGCTTGAGAAGGCCGGTGAGCTTGATGTCTTATATCACCATGCTGAGGAAGATGGGGATCTGATTCGGTTACATGGTGATGGCCACCACCACTGTGTAGGGCTCGAGTTGTATGCATTGCTGGTGAGTTATGTTAGATTATTATTTTTCAAGAATATATCGCAGACCTTTCCGATATTTAACAACGCTGGGCTTCACCAAATATTTTATGTTGTCACAATGTAAGAAAATTTGCAGGTAACACGACAATAAATGTAATTTAGAAATGTCTACATCTGAAGTTAAACCAGCTAAAAATTGTGACCTTGTTGGTTATAATGCATTTATAATTCCTTTTGCTTCTTTGATAAGTTACATCATTGCTAACCTTCATGCGTGTGCTCTTGGTTTAATGGAACCTCGCGTTCTAAAACTGGACCATCGAGACACATATCATCTCTCCTTGCACTTTCCAAGAGATCATCCACATAGTTATCCTCCTGGTAATCACTATCCTGGTCTAAACATTCCTCATTGAGCAAACTCCTTACCACATCATTCACGGAGCTTCTGCCAAGATCTTCGTCTTGCCCAGGGAGCGGAAGTGGAGGATAATCCCTGTGGTGCGTGTGAGAGTGAGAGTAAGCACTGAAGAAAAAAATCCTCATAAATGACAAAGACAAGTTACCGGGGATGACTAACCCATTTGTTTGATGTAGCAAATTAAAACTGCAACATGAATTAAAAATTTACTACCATACTCCACAGCAAAATAGACGAGGCAAAAACTCATCTTATTTATAGAGCACACGAAATAAAAGAACTGCAAGTACAGTACCTGTGACTATCATGGTCCTTGTCATACATGAAATCATACGATGCAAAATGTTCATCATTATTACCTCTCATTACATCTGAAAGCGAACTGCTCATGTCTTCCTCTTCAGGTTCCTTTACACAAATTAAGTTGAATTTCATAAAAAATATCACTAACACCTGAAAATTCTGACTGTATAACATATTATATGGTAAATATTCATTAAGATTATCCCAAAACTTGGTAAATTAACCATAGGTCAACATCTGCAAACAACAATTTAGACCAGTGGTTCCCAAACTTTTTCAGCTTGTGGCACACTAGAAAAATTAGAAAACGCTCGCGGCACACTTACAAGAGAAGAAATGTTGCTTTAAAAAATTACCCTACTCTATCGACAATGCCATAATTGGTTTCATCGTCACATGTGCTTATTTCTCAGCTATTGAAGCAGCTAGAAAGCTTTTAAGTCGCATATGCTTGTCTGCATGCCTTATTTTAAATATTTATACAGTTCTTTTCCAAAATTCCGAAAAGATTCGCGGCACACCTGAGAATCTGTGGCGGCACACAGTTTGGGAATCACTGATTTAGACCAATAGCAAAGCATTAATACTATCAATATTTACTATGTGAGAATATTACTACCATAATCTTACCGATTGTGAAGCAACAATCTGATGTTCCATTCTGTCAATGACAGAATAACGATCAATGTCCCTATGATCTGCAGTCGGCTGAACATTAATAACTCTTTTCTTTAATGCAGATACAGTGTGTCTGCAATTGAAGATAGAAACAAAATGTTTATATAACGGCAGTGACACTTTATTGCTCAAGTAAAGATGTCCGCAGTATCAGTTACTTGAAGGAATCATGTTCAGACCTATGGAATCAGACCTATGGAATGATGAAGGAATCATGTTAAAAACAAACGAATTAACTTATTTACTTTAAACGGTCTTCATCCAACGACAAGTTACTGGAACGATTGGTGTATTGACAAGACGTGGGTTCATTGCATGACGACGTTCTTTGTCTCTTTCTCGTGGGACTTTCAGACTAAGTGTAAAGTAAAAACACAAAGCCTTCACAAACGATACATCGGCCTACGTATGTCACTGAACTTAAATGGCTAGAGGCAAAGGGATTAAAACAT
The DNA here is from genome assembly GCF_947623445.1 of Clavelina lepadiformis. NCBI lineage: Eukaryota > Metazoa > Chordata > Ascidiacea > Aplousobranchia > Clavelinidae > Clavelina > Clavelina lepadiformis. The sequence continues at coordinate 4,281,115 of NC_135244.1, read as the reverse complement.
TTGCATGTAATTCACTCACATTCAGCAAATGTAAGTATGTTTTGCAAATAGAGTGACATCAACTTACAGCTAAGCATCAACTCCTCCAAACTCTTAACTTCTCACTTAACTATCAGCCCACATTTAGCAGTTGTTCATAAACAAAATGAAACCCTTCCCTACTAAAAAAGCGAAAAGATAGTACCACTTGTGCTATTCCTGTTAGACTTTATAGCTGCTTTAAATAAGTTGCTGCTTGTAAAATGGCCAGATGAGATCTTTTAGCAAACAGATAGAAAGAGGGTAACAATGGGAAAGAAGCTTGGTGACATACATTCGTAGAAGTCTGTGGCTTCATGTGGCAGCAATTAAGTGCTAATCTCAAACTGTAAACACTCAAACTGTGTCAGTTTTAGTTTACACAAAAATACATAAAACATGTCATAAGAAAGCATTTGATTTAAGTTAGACCATGTGGTTAAAGTCATTGATTTTTCATATGATTACTCACATTACACTGAATTACATGCAACTGCTTCAAAAAAACAATTAATTTATACTTTAAGGTATTCATGATATTTCCATATAACAGTAAAATAAGCTTTATACAAATGCTATGCACAAAACTCTAAGTGCTCATAACTCACCAGCCCAGCAGCAGAACCCACAGGAGGTGATAAGCAACCTGGATCTGATAAGCTTTCTGTAAGAAACACCAAAATTAAACCACATTTTTATGGTGTGGTTCAGAATAATAGGCATATTCTCATAAGACTAGGCTGTTATCACCAAAACTGCACAATTAAAAAACTTAATATGACCTTTCATGCAACACATACACCAACTATTTTCTGATATGTTATTATACTGGTTAATAAACATGCTCCTTTTGTTCTCTTTGCTAGCAAATAACAATCAGTAACAGCATTCCAACTTGGCAATAAACGTTTTTGTTTCTATCTGCCCATATCTTAGCCATAAATTACATCACAACCATTTCCATACCAGCAGCAACAAGTCTTCTTCTGCCACATTCCCTGGGGTCAGACAGGGGAGATAACCGAGATGTTTGTGGCTGTGGTACAACACCAGCCACGTGCGAGCTTCTGTTTGGTGGAATTTGAATGACTATTGCTGATGGGGAACGCGAGGAGGGTGGGAATATCACAGCGGCGCCGTGATCATCATCAAACTGAAGTTATTGCAAAACTTACATAAGTATAAAAACATCTTAATCCATTTGGACTCAATAAACATCAGAACAAATCATTAGAAGTTCTAACGCAATTGAAGTGTTTAGCATAAAACTGTTTACTTGAAATTGTACCCAACTAAATGGTAATGACAAAGCGCTGTTAGTAGTGAGAAAGAAGCAAACATAGTAAGACGTATCTGTCACCGTGTAAGAAACTTAGTACAAACAGCTTTACAAGCATTGACTTACGGATTCATATAAATAATTTTTGTTATTTAATTCAACAGAACATCTTGGTGAACAGCTCTGGCCACTGCTAGTGAAAGTGCTGGAATCTAAAATAAACAATTTCCACATAGCAGTATTAACCGCTTGAAAAATATAATGAAATAAGATTTTGGAAATTGATTGAATAATTGCAGGCAATTTTACTTCAATGTTCACCTGAGTTGGTAGTACTTAAAGTGTTGTTTTCTTGAGTAGTGTTGGTTGCAACTGGCATTGTGTCCAGAACTGACACTAATTAGCTATATCACTCAGCACCTAAAACAACTAGGCCCCTTAATCTGTTTACAAAAAGGTGGCACAATGAATGCTATGTTGAGTAATTACTGAACAGATTAATTACACATTGTAAAGAAGAATGACTTTGTATTTCAAAATTTCCTGCTTTAGTCTTAACTCAGATTAGAAAGCTTTGCTCTGCACCGTAGTTTTGCAACAAATCTACTAAACCAGAAGTCAGAAAAAGCTCAATCTGTTTAAACTATTACCACAGGCAACTTGGTTATCATAATTAATTCCTGTGCTTTGCAGCTTTGTCCAATACGAGATTTCCATCACATACATACTGGGATCCTGGGAAAACCAATAAAAAAGAAAAATTTCTTACTACAGTGAGGGAATGCTTATTTTTTTGCACAACATGTGTTTCTATGCCAACAATGAAAGGAAGTAATCTCAAATGGGAAAAGTTCCTATAACACGAATGGTAAAAAAATAAAACTTTATTGATGAATTTTAGCCAAAGCTACCATTTTTAACAAGTAAGGAGTTGGTTATCATAAAAACCCTGTATGCTTATTGACTGGACATATGGTCGATGGGTGTGTAAAGAAACTAATTTTAGGTATTGCATGAAACATATTTTATTTTATATAAATTTAAGATAAAATGCTAGACTAAGTGAGGTTTTCTAACATACATCATACACAAACTAAGCTGAAGTTGCCAAGTTTTGCAAAATTAAACCAAATGGAAAAAGAAAAGGCAATGTAAGGAAGTCAAGTAATATATGAATCGGAGGTGGAGAAGTTGCTAAAATTAAACTTCAACTCACGGCAAAACATCTAAGTGACAACCTAGGTAGGCAATTTTTTCATAGCTACGAGCAATATGGTAATTTGCATATTTATACATTGTACGGTATAGCACATGCCCAGACTGAACAAAACATACAAATAAATGGTAAAATAGAAGACAGAAGTTAACCCTATTAATACAACACCAGTGACACCTACAGCAACAGGCAAGATGTTGAGTCCAATTCTTGTTGACATTCAACAATGTGAACCATATTAATTACCATTGATTGATTGCAAGGATCATTTGACCTATTAGCCATAAAATTCCTCTATATTAGAGCAGACACACGGATAAAAAAGAAATTGAAAATCGTTGAAATGACTGTTGTGTATTAACCTACATCAAAGTGTAGTAACAGATAACATTTATATCTCAATGTCAGGCTATTACTAAATTGCTATTGTTTACATCTGAATGAATTGTCTGAACAACGTCATCGAAAGTGCTTTTTCTTTGAAACTTTTCAACTTCTACATCAGTCAGTATAAATTAAGTGTGACTTCATATCGATGACTCAATATTTACCGCTTTCCAGAAACATTTTGCTGTTAATATAAAGGCAGTTAGAAATAGAACCTACCTATATTGAAATGGTTTGGTTAAATCATTTGATCTTTTCCAAAACTATGTTTTAACTACATAAATGAGTGACATAACATGTAAGGTGTGTCCGCCACAATTGGTGCCATTGTAACTGAATTAAAACTTTTTAAATGTACAACAATTCCAATATTTTACCACCAACTGAACTGATTAGTGCCAAAAACTGTAAAACAAATACAAACATGCAACACTGCAAACTCAGTTTCTGACTCTAACACCAAATTAATAATTCAAAGACAGCAGTAAAGTTGCTTTCAAACAGCAAGTTTAAACAATAATATTTACATGTTACTTCTAAGAAATGCATCCTCTTTTATACTAGAAACCTTAAAAAAAACATCAACCATCCATTGTGTTGGTTGCTGCTGAAAGAAAACAACTAAATAAACTCTCCGGAATGCTGTACAAATAACAGCTTACCAACAAAATATATCAACAATTGCAAGGTCTCACATATCAAAATCTTCAAGTTTTAATAAAATCCATCTATTAAGTTTTATCTATAAGAACAGGCAGGAGTCACAAATTCTATAATTGAAATTTTTCCAAGCACTTCTCTAAAGATCGTTAAGTACGACATGCAAGTCTCATGAAAACCGTTGCAGTTTGCCTTGACTTTTACAGCTATTTCATCAGCTTTGTCTGCATAGAAAACACAATGGCCAGAGGTGGAATGTGCTTGCAAATGGACAAATATGGTTGGAGTTAGTGCAGTACGCTACAACTTGATGCAATGCAGGATGAAGTTTTGGGTTTAGACCACTTTAAAAAATTCTCACGTTAAGCATAAAGTGCCTCTTAAACTTTTTGATTTCCTTTATCCATAAATTCATTCACAACTGATAACGACACTAACAGCTCCAAACAGGAATTTTAATCGTCACACTAAGCATTAAATGTGTTAACTGATTTATCCTATAATTTGTTCTAAAATCTAAATCACAAAACCTTGCTCGCAATGAATGATCAGATACAATGGAACTGCACACTTACACAAAAATGTAGCCCACACAGTTAGACTTATTCAATCTTTAAATCAGTTGAAAATTGAGTGCACAGAAGTCATTAAGTGCAAAATAATGCATTGTACTGTTCAAGTCATCAAGTGCAAAATAATGCACCTTAAGTGTAGCACTGAAGCTCATTAAAAGTAGTATTGTGTGCATCTATGCCAAAGTCTGCAGTCTGGCCTCTATGCTAGGGTGGCTAGTGTACAAAAAACATTCTATCTTGCTGATTCAAACCCAAATAAAACACGTTACACTTAACACACAACAACAAAATTTATAGCATCACATGCAGAATTTCATCCTACATAATATAATTTTCAACTGTAGCTAAAACATTTTGAAGTAATTTTAACTTTTTTGCAGCGTACTCAGTTTTTTTCTGAATTGGAGCCAGTCAATAAAATTTCAGGCAGTGTACAAAAACAAAAATTTTTAGTTCTACACGTAATCATGCTGAGTTTGCTGAGAATCAGATGTTTTCAGTGTGAAATTTTTTGACGATTGTTTACTAGTAAATTCTGCCTTAATTTGAACAGCTTTTCTTATAACATCACCGGAAAATGCCAGGTAAATACGAAAAATTGTTTCGGTCTACGGTCTACGATGCGTAGCAACTGACTAGAAGACGCTTTCTCTGCCTGTTTGCGTATTAACAATCAAGACTTATTTTAGATAAATAGAAAAGATCATTATCACGATATGGGCATATCGTCTACATTATTTTTCAATGCAAAGGTAATTAAAAGCAGGGAGGTAAATGTGCTTGTTAAATATTTGATTTATATATATATATATATACATATATAAATTAAATTGGTATATATCTTTTTAACGTATCCTGTATCATACCATACTTTTCCATAGACATCAATTACCGTAAAGCTAATTTGCCATCAATAACAATGCACTTTGCCGTAGTTGATCTTTTTCATATACTGGCTCCGCAACAAAATTCAAACCCAAGTAGAAAAAAGTAGGCTATTTAGAAGATAACCTACAGAAAAGATAGCTCTCTAACCCGTTTCTTTCGTGAGATACTACAGATTTTACGCTGTACATCGAAACTCCGTTTTAGGCTTGAAAATCAGATTTTTCCGAGGTGGATGAATTTGAAGCGATGGAACTAGTTTAAAGAATAGTACACAGGCTAGAGACTTGAAATTTGGTACAGGTATACAGCAAAAGAGGAATTTTGCTTACTACCTGCAAAAACTTCCTTAAATTGGACCAAAAATTAATAATAAAATAGCATTTTTTCGGTAAATTTCGAACACTGGGTCCTTTCGTAGACTGGCTACCCGACTCTATAGCCAATGCCTATAGTTGCTTACACATAGTCATATAACACATCCATGAATAAAAGAATTGCTTATAACATCAGAACATAGTATAGCTAAGGGTTAACTACCACCATTTTAGCAGAGAATGAATATTATTCACCGTACATATTGTTGGCCAAATAGACAAATACGAACAACCACACCTAACACAAGCAAACAACACAAAACTGTAGCAGAAATCACGAAGCTGTCGAACAACAATCAAGAACAAAAGATTCAGACAAGCCTCATGCAATTCTTACCACGTGGAGCGCTATTTTGATATTTTTTGGGTTCTGCATTGACTTGCTCCTATCTGAAATCTATGTATTTTGAGATATATACCTGTAACATATTCACCTCATAAATTTTTAATTTTGATATAAAACTCATAATCAATACAAGATCAAATTTACAACTAAACCAATTAAATGAACTCACGAGTGATATGAATAAGTTTTTCGCATAAACTTTTTTCAAATCTTTTGAATTTGTCGTTGCATGGACTAACCAGATTCTAACTTATGGCCATGAATGCAATCATGCATGGGTGTAATACCGTCAGAGCTTTAATCAAGTACTAACTTTAGTTCCCGGGTACAAGTAGTTAATTTAAAAAGCATTCGAGTACAAGTAAGCTGCCAGGCAATCTGGCAAGTACCACGTGGGCTACTGAGCATAGGTAGGCTTACTCAAGTACTTTATTGCAATATAAAAAAACAGAAGAATTCTTCAATTTCTTCATACCTAAACGTAGTAGGTGAATATGATACCCAACATACAAAAAGATAACAGTGTAAAAATACCTTCCGATAGGCGACCGATCAACCGGTCATACTGTAGTCCACTGTAGCTAAATCTTGATGATTTGATAGATCTATTTAAGACAGTTTGATAGACAACATCATCATCAACACATTAAATATAAAAATTGACAAAAAAGTACCTATTAAACTATTCTAAAAACAATCAAGTACACCCGAGTGGTAGATAATTAGCATTCCAATACTTTCGAGTCCCACAAAAATGATACACGAGTAGTACTGGAACCAAGAAGGCTACTTCACTCGAGCAAAGAGATAACACATGAGTATAAACTTCGTTTTTTACTCTTTGACTCGAGTAAAGCAGCTCTGAATACCGTGGTTATATCATTCATCGCGTAGCCGATTCTTAAAAAAACATACTCGAAGTAAGTTATAAACAATTTGTAGACAATAAACATTATAAATCAAAAATTGTTTTACTGGACTTTTTTAATTAAAATGAAGTGAAAAATTGTTAAACTGATTCGTGTTATCGCTGAAAGCATGTATTAAAAACGACGACACACTTTTATTCGAAGTGTATTTTTCTACTGAACAGTTTGCTCCAACAGAAAGGTTTATCGTCGGTATCTTCTTGCAATGTGTCCGCTGACAAGATCTGTTAAGGACATGTCGCTCATAATTCCTTCCCACTGGAGCACAATGGCATCTTTCACCGCAGAAGCCAGTAGAAGAGACACACTTTCGGCAGTAAACGGTGGCCAAGCCAACCACCTCATTTTGCGAACGTGATTGAACCATCCTCCGTAGTAAGTTGGTTCCTCGGTAATGTAATGGAATAAAGTACTGAAAATAATAAAAATTATCTAATATTGGCAAAAAATGAATAAAAAACAGAGCGCCGATAGGAATCGAAAACAAAACAACAAACTGAAAATAGTCTACTGTAGACCTATAGGCATTTTGCTTACGCAACTTCGTCGTCTATGTTGATCATATAGGTCCATATGAGGTTTACAACAGGATATATACAGAGATAGACTAAAAACGTGGAAAAGAGATGAAGAATAACCAAACGACCATTCTCCTTGGGAAATTGAGAATAAATTGTTCGAATTCTTGCCAAGGATGGATTTTGATTTCTTCGATGTCTAAATATGAAATATTGTACCAAAATAAATTAGTAAAGAATCGTTCAAAGCTAGCAATGAATAGCTTAGGCCCACTTTGTTGAAGTAATATTTCGTTGTCTATTATTGGCCGGTGCAGCAGAATGTTTTTAATAACCACTAAGCTTATAACAAGCACATAACAACAGAGTGATAGCCAACAAGCAGAATTGGCTGCTTAGAGTATATTATAGAACGGGGATGCCCACAGTGTGTGGCCTCAACCAGTCTCACGACAAAAGTTAATGTAGTTGTATCTAATTGTGTTAAACAGTTGGCAATTCGCTCGATCAGGTTTCCCTATTTGAGCTGTCAAAAAGTGAGGAAATGAAAAATATAGCAGGTTAACGAAATATGATAAGGCAAAGGTTTTCAATAATAAATTTTAGGAGAAAATCTAAGAATAACTGTTTTCAGCCCACCAAAACACAAGTATAATGTAATGTGACTCATACACTTCAAAATTTGGGTACTCCTCTTATAGATAATTGGATAGCCTACTAAAGTTTTACGAACCCTACTTTTTGCAATATATTCCGGTTTGGGGTTCCTTTACGTTTCCCTTTGAATAAACGTGCCTGTAAGTATCATGTTCGCTTTCTTCGTCCGAATCAGACCTTCGACGAGGAACTGTATTTTTTGGCTGATTTTTCCTTTTTCCTCTTCCAGCAGCCTTCTTTGCACGTGGAGATGGGGCTACGTTGCTGCGAGTGCTCGGAGGAACATAATCATCTTGTTCACTTTCGCTTGCTTCACTGGTGCAAGCACTATTGCTTTCTTCACTGCTCTCGGCTGTTTTTTGTATTTTTGCTGCCCCTTTTCGCCTAGGCATGGTTTGTAAAAATTGTCTGTGTATTTTCTATTCTTTTCAGCCAAAACTCATTTTTATTGTTAGAACTAGTCCACTAATATGATAATGTTTATGCTGTTTACATCGCAATACTTGTAGTGTTACGTCACAAAGTAACTACAATTGCAACGCATATATTAAATGATGCTTTATAAAATGTTGCATTTTATTAATCTCTGCGATTTCTTGCTAGTATTGTTGGCAAAAAATGGATATTCGACAATTTTCAACAACCTCAACATTCTTCCCGTCGTCGAAATGTCGAGTGAAAATGTGCAATCGCACAAAACCTGGCTCGCCAACGTGTCAACAATTTTGGCCAAGCAATTTTTTCCAGGCAGTTTGCTCCAATATTCCAATTACTGGCGTGAGTTTTGTTCTTTGTTACCTCGTTACCGCTGCGTCTCTTGAATGCCTAGACGGTTTCTTTGAAATTGCTTTTGGTACAAATACTTTCGAAGCCTTTGCAGCGTGGAAAAGTAAAGGGCCAAATCACGTAGGAATGTTGATTGTTTCACTTCTGGAAGCTGCATATGACAAACTCGGATTTTCGCTACAAATGCTAGGAGGTTTATTAATCAAAGATTTGCTCTTTATACGAACCATTCAGAGACTACAAAGGAGATTCTTTAAATTCAGGTGCGTCATTTGAAATCATTCAATTCGCGTAGGTTACTACACTAACTCAGCTTTTATTAGGCTTACTATAAAACTTTGAAAAAGCTACCTGATAACGACATGTTTTTCTGATCAGTACCTTATTAGGTAATGTACTTTATTTAGAAAGCGTCCTAAAAAGGTGTTCTCACAAAACTACGACGGGAACAGCAAAAACAAAAAGTTTAGTGAGGATGGCAAAAACAACACAAATCCAAAGTTTGGTCGTAGAAGAAAGAGTCCGCAAGTGCAGGGTAACCGCTTGGTGTCATCACCAACGCAGCTACTTTACCACATGATGCGAGAAATACCAAGTTCGTTGGGGGAAAGAAAACTCTGCACTGTATCGGGGTGTAGATAGCCAGACATAATTTTTGCAAGTATTTTTTTTAAATTAAATGCCACTCTTTCAGGTTCCGGGCAGTTTTCACAAGCAAAGAAAACAACTCTGCAATTATTCTCGCACTTGAAAAAGACTCTAATGAGTAGATATTATCCTGTGCTTCGAATTAGCCCAGAACTTAACTGTAAGCATGCATCAGTAAACTTCTATTAGCTATATATAGTTTACAAACAAATATTACGCAGATATAAGCCTATCCCATCCGAAGAAAAAAAGGCGAACACAGCGACCATTCGGTCCGTCTAAACTGATAGTGCAAAGGCATGGGACGGGTGATAATGGCGGCATGCTCAGCGACGAAGCTTATGATGCGTGTGTTTCTAACAACGAAGGCAAGACAGAAAAGTTTTTATAAAAATAGTAGGCCTGTAGCTATAGTCTTGTCGTGCAGTAATTTTAAGAGTTAACGTCGTCTAAAAGCTAAGTGGTTTTAAGTTATAGTAAAGTTCATTTCGTGAGATGTTAACTAATTAATTCATTACTGTTGGCGACGTTTTGTGCAGAATCGGATGCTGGTCAAACCATTCCTCGGTGCCATGCTTTCTTTGAGGAAAGAGCGCAAATGGGCGACGCATCGGCAGCCATATTAAAACCACAGCAGCTGCCACAAACGTTAAACGTGACCCTTGAAGCAAGTATGATGCAACCACCACGTTATGAAACCCATGAATTGTTTGAAGACGACATTCCGATCGTTGTTGATGACATCATTGATGAGCAGCCCCAACAAGCGGCTGACAATGCCAGTGTCATATCATCCGTCAGATGTGGGGTCATCCACTCATCGGGCGGGGATGCACAAGTAGCAAACAAACACAGACGCCCAAGAACAGCTGCCGTGGAAGCTGTTATTGCGGAGACCAACAGACGCGGTTTTGCAATTGAATATCTGCGTCCACAAAGAATTAGATGACAATAAAACAATTTCCTGTGGGTCAGTGTCTTCACTGCTTAGGCCACACCACAAGATTTTTGCTGTTCCTAAACTTTCGAAGTTGTAAAACTTATGTTAAAATTGTGTAAAGTTTTGTACAATCCTTCATCAGTACTACCACATGTAAAACATTCGATAAATTTACCAGCGGAATCTTGTTCTGGAGAACTGACAAACAGCCAGTGGTGCGATTGGACGGGAGTGGCGCTTCTAAAACTTTTCCTGATGTTTAGGAACATCGCCGTCCAGTTTCGCCATTGTAGATTTGAATATTTTTTGCCTTTCGTTTCCTGTGCTGTTAGCCATAGACATGAACGATTGAGTGTAACAAGTCTAGCGATCTGTGACATTTTTCGTCACTTCTGATTCCGGTGTTTTATAAGAGTTAACTTTGTTTGTCATAGCAAGCAAAAACCTTGCTGAGGCGGATCAATCGTACACAGGTATATAGGCCTATAGGTGCTTCAACGATTCCTTTCCTTTTGGCTTAATCTGAGATTGCTTATAAAGTTGTAACCAACTTGTATCAGATTTTAGTTGAGCCGAGTTCATGTATGTTACGGAGGTTATTTAAACTATTTATAAAAGCCGTCTCAAATTTAGAAGAGTCTATTGTATTTTTTTAAATAACTGTAATTTTTATCCAAACAATACTCGGTGTCCATGAAAGAAAAAACTTTTTGTGGTCACATTTACAGTAATGCCTAACAACATTATACTCTCTGAACCGACCTGAGATATTTTACAGCGCATATAACTTAATTTTAGTAAATCCCAATTTCGCTAAAACAGATCTTTTGTCTAGCTTCTTAGACTTTAAAACCTAATGTTGTTAGTTTTAACCAAAATTACGAATTACGAGAGGAACGCAATGTAATAAGCGGGCCTTATATGAAACCACAAAACATAAAAACTGTAATAACATACTAAAAAGCAACTAAAATAGACCTTTAAAATCGCACCGTAACAATCAGTTGCCGACATTAAACCAAAAAATCAAAACAGGGAAAAAGCAGTTAATGAAGGTATCAGATAAATACTGCCAACAATATTAAATTTGTTAGTAACAGATTCAGAGATCAGCCATCATTTTCTTCATTATCATCCTCAGCTTCATTTTCCTTGAGCAGTTCCTCCTGTCTTCTCTGCTCCGAGATGTCCTCCGCTTCCGCTCGATCTTCATCCGAGTACTCCTCTTTGTCCAAACGCTCGAGTCTTCGCAGCATAATCAAGACCTCGATCCTATACCCATCATCTTCGAGACAAGGATTTTCTGGAGCAAACCAAACACAAACTCAGATTCAGAGATATTTGAAATCTTCGAAGTCATTTAAAGATGGTTTTCATTGAGATCGTCCACACGCTACTCACAAATCACTGATATTGCTTTTTGGTTTTGCTAATATTGCTTCACAAATCAATATTAATTTTTGCGTACCGTTTAACACAAGAGCTCGTAGAATCGGCAAACATACCATCTTGTTTAATTCTTTCAAATTTGCAATGGTGTTGGACCTGCATATATTTAGATCTAGAATTGTCACTCATGATTATACATACATTCTACTCGAGTTGACAAAGTTATATTTTTAACTATTAAAATCTTTTGATATTTGATTTTTAAGTATTAGTTTTTCTAATTTAAAAATTAGAAATCCTTTTTGTTTCAGAAAGGTGAAAATGAAGTCCAATGCTGTAGCAATGTAACAGTAGTTTGCAGTTTATTACCCTTAATAAAACAATACCTCAAATTAACATATTGCAATTTCTTCATTGTCTCACTGAATCCATCAAGCTTTTCAATTTGATTATCTCGAAGGTGAAGTTTTTCTAGATTGACTAAATTCTCCAACCCTTCTATTTTCTTTAAACCATTGCCTGCCTATCACCAAACTAAAGGTTTTATGCAGCTATCGTGAAACTTTTAGCTAAATCTGATAAGAGCACAGGCTGCATTTGCTTACAAGGGAAACTGTTACAGACTGTTTTTACCAGATAAAGCTCCCTCAGATTTGGAAGGTCGATTCCAGTCGTATCTTGCAGTCTGTTCGCTCTCAATTCGAGTCGGTGTAGATTGCTTAATATTTTTGGGTACAGTCCTGTCACTTGAGTGATTTGATTTGCTAAAAAAGAACGAACGTTTCAACTACAGTATAGTATAAATTCTGACATAGAAGCAGCCTAGATTGAATTCACTGTCAGTAAATGTAATGCGAGTGCACTGTGCAGTTAACTAAGTAAACAACGACTTACAATTCAAGTTGAGTTTTTCCAGCTGTGGATGTTCAATACCTTCTGTAGAGGTGATTTTATTGCCGGAAAAATCAGCAATCTTTGAATAATTACAAAACTTATTGTACAATATTAAAGCATAAAGCGGTTTAATATTCCACTTATACTGACAATTATAAGCCAGTCCATGCATGCTTACATCCCATTTTACAATAAAATTTATGTTCGACTTTCTGAACCCTACCACATTCAACCACATTTTGAGGTGTGAAAAATATTGTTTAAACTGTATCTTATTAATATAAAGTAGGCCAGGTGCTATAGCATATTAAGAAATATACCTGCAAATATGGGAGAGCATCAAGCTTTGCGCTTGTCAAGTTATTCTTGCTGGCATTCAAGGTTAACAGATGGGTGAGATGATTTAAAGATGAAATATCCTTGAGAAGATTGCCGGATATGTCAATATATCGAACGTGAATAAATTTCTTTATGTGTTCAATGTCAGTTAAATCTCTGGGAAAAGTAACACAGTGATGCCTCATAAATGTGCAATAAGCGCACTCTAAAAGAGTGTGTCTCAGAGCATGCTTAAACAATAAACTATGATCTATTATTAATTATTAACAACAATATTTTCTAACACAAAAATGGCCATTTGTACTTTTAAGCTGGACCAACTACAAACTTTTTTCTATAAAACCAATTTTTTCAAATTCACCTTTGATGACAATCTAGTCTAACATACGCATGTGCAAGCCCTGTTCCTATTTTGCATAAAAGTGACAGACATTCTGGGATCATTTCTTGAATAAGAGGTTTTTCAGGAAGTTCCTATTTATGGTAAATAGCACAGTGTCATTTAATATAAATTCATTTAAAAGACATGGCATTTCACAAGTTAAACTACAGAATAAAAGACAGTACAACAAAGCCATAGCGCTTGCAGTAAAATACATGTCAAACATCATAAGTTGTCATAATTAGATTGTATGTTGTCATAATATTTCAAAGACCTCTTCATTTTCTTCAAGGTGTTCTCCTTCCTCTTGTTCTCCAGAAACGTCATCTTCATCAAAATCTGATCCATCAGACATTTTTATATGTTTTTATAGCTAATTTAAATTAAATTGTGAAATTGTTTACAAGATTTATATCGTTAGCACCTAAAGATAATGTTTAGATAAAACTAAAAATGAATGCGCAGATTGTACAGCAACAAAGCAAAAGACACTGTGAAGCGTAAACAATTTAGCAGTTATTGCCAGTAAATCACATAAAGTATGGATATAGGTAAGCTGAGTTATTTAGTAGGTAAAACCTTGGTAAGTAACTGTAAGTTACCCTTCAATCAACATGGTTAAGTGTATGATATACAATGATGCATCATGTCAAGATAAATTTAACGAGTAAAAGTAAATAAACGAGTATTTTAGGCACGGTGAATCATAATAGGATACAGTTTGGGTAATGCTTTCACAATGGGCATGTTATGATATTAAATGCAGGGCAAAATGAAATCTGTGAAAAATAACATTGGTGCCATCAAACAATCAATTTGATCCAAAAGAGCAGACAATATCTTTTCATTCTGACAACAAATCTGTCATGTCTTGAAGACTGAATCCTTCTCTTTGTTCATTGACTCAGTTGTTATTTTCTTCGTGTTGTTTCCTTTCTTTTGCCATGTGTTCCAAATTTCCGATCACAAGTTCACTGTAGTTAATTTCACCATCACCGTCTTTATCAAGCTGATCCAGAAGCTGTTGCATTTCGTCAGTGGTGAGCATAATCCCCGCCTGTTCTACACCTTGTTGGAATTCTTCTCTCGTCACACTCATGCTATGATCTTGATCGAATTGGTTGAAAAAGTCAACCAGGCGTAGATTATTCTCTTCGATATATTTTCGGAGTTTAGTCATTGGGTCTGCTCGAGGCTTTGGCTTGACCTTTTCACTTTCAGCTCCTCCAGTTATTATCATTAATTTAGGACGAACTTCCTTCACTGCTTTTTCCAGCTCCATAAAATCCTTGTTAACAACAATATCGGAAAAATCTAAATGTTCAATGATGGAACCTGTGTTCTCTTCTATCTTTTTCAGTATTGCGAAGGCACCGGCAGTTTGCATCGGATTTTTCCCAATTTCCAACTTTTTTAAAGTTTCATTGCTCAGCAAACCTTTTGCTAATAAAACCGCTCCTTCAGCTGATATCCTGTTGCTTGTGACATCTAGTTCTTCAAGAACGTTATTATTTCTTAATGCTTCTCCCAGTACCTCAGCTCCTTTTGTGCCCAGTCCATTCCAAGAAAGATTTACTTTTTTAAGAAAGATATTTGACCCAATGCCTCTGGCAATTGCCAATGCACCATTTCTTCGAAAGTGATTCCAGGATAAATCTAGATCTTTGATCGATGTATTTTCAGCAATCGCCGGACCCAAAATTTCACCCCCTCTCTCACAGAAGTTATTGTGACTAAGATCTAGCTGCTCAAGTTTTTGTGTGTTTGTGATAATTTCAGCCAAAGGATCAGCAGTCGAGTCATCAAAATCATTTCCTGCCAATGTCAGCCGATTGATTGTAACGTTTTCCTGCAAGGTTTCACAAATCGCTCTCGCACCATCAGTTTGAAGATGATTTTCGGAGAGGGTGAGGTCAGTGATGTAGCAGTTTTCTTTCAACATTTCAGCGATTGCAACACCGCCTTGTGGGTTTATCCAGTTGTCCGACAAGTCAAGCCTTAGGATTTTTGTATTGGAAACAAGGGACACAGCAATGGCTTTGGTTCCGGCTCCCCCCAGGCCATGATGTCTCATAATAAGCTCAGTATCTTGCATATGCCTTAGAAAGTACGAGACCGGAATAACTCCGTATTGCTTACATGCTTCTCTGTATGTAGTTTTACCAGTGGTGTCATACTCTTCCTTGGTAATTTCAATTTCCAAATCAGTATCATAACCTGCATCATTCTCCTCTGCATCTTTTTTATCATCACTGTCTTTCAAAGAATCAGATTTTCTGGATGAGGTAACGGTATCAGATCTGGAGAAATGCGCAGAATGGCCACTTCCTATCCTACTTATCGTCTTTCTACTGGGAGATACGCTACCTCGACTGTGAGGGCGAGCAACAGGCGAAGCTCGAGATTCATGTGCTAATCCTGCATCGTCAACAATGACTTCTTCTGTTGAAACGGGTTCTTCTGTAGGTAACTCGGCGCTGAAGGTTTCAGTTACTTCGAAAACTACAACTTCTGTCATAATTGTTGTCTATATTTTTATATTACATTACACTAAAACTTAAAGACTCAAAGATTTACCCGCTAAATTGCCTGTGGAAATTCTCTGAACACTTCCAATACCGTTGTGGTGGTACAACAGCTCAGCTTGTTGAGCTCCTAGCAACGACTTTCCATAAGCCCTAGTGGTCAAAGTTTAAGATTACAATTGTAGGTTATATGATGTATAATAAAATAAACATAAAGATTTAAAGTTTTACATGTAAACTTACATTTTTATTTTTAACATAGAAACTTACAAGTAATTTATATAATCTTTAAAGTTTATGAAAATAAAAAGATTTTTTTACAATCTTAAAAAAAACATTACAGAAAAATTGATCACATTGGGTGTTATGAATGTATGAAATTGGACATCCAAGGATCAGGGTAAGGTAAAGAAGAAGGGGTTCAAAAAAAAACAAAAAAGCAGAAGAGAGGAAAGCAAAGAAATTTACCCTAACACGAAAGATGATGTCATCAAGTCTAGCATCAACAAACGTAAGCATGAAACAGTCGTTTGGGTCTACGGGAGGAAAGAAGAACGTAGGAAGGAGGTAGTCCTTGTATAGATTGATGAGTTAAATAATTTACATGAGAAGCGATGCTTTTGATTAAATCATTTGCTTGTCAACTCCTTCTGGCCTTGTGGCATTGCTGTCGTATTAGAATCCTCAGAATGACGAGCCTAGTGCAGAAGCGCCCAACCACAGGATGCATTTGTATCCTAAACCCCAGTTATACTCAAACTGTGACGTCATCTGGTTGTGCACTTTTGCACCAGACCCCTATTTCACCGTAAGTAGGTCACGCAGCCAGTTGTTAAATATAGCCCGAGCGGTTAGGTTAAGAGAATAGGTATTCAAAAAGTCGATTTAAACTATTTACTGGGCCTATCTTAAACGAGTTTAATTGAAGTCAGATTTAGATTAGAACCTATAGAAAGATTTATATTCGATGAAGGTCAGTAGGTTACTATGTTATAATTAATAATATGTAAGTTAAAAGGTTAACAAGGAACCATAAAAAATAGCATTAAACGTCTGATTTTTTTCGGAAAAATAGTGACAGCCTAGAATCTTCCGTTCCCACTGCGCTTTTGACAAGAACTAAAATGATTTATTGATCTTTGGGTCTGTTTATTGTACTTTGAAGATGCTGTACTTTTCAGTCGGGGGGGGTAATCAAAAAGAAATTATAAATTTTTAACGTAGTAAATACCCAATAGGCTTATAGGAATGCAAGAGATAAAGGTAAAGGAGTTCCGAATATTTATCTTAATAGTGGAAAGTGTGGTAGGTGCATGTGCATTCTTTATTGCTCTAGAGGCCCAGTTACCAAGCTTGTGTTTGTGCAAGTTTAGATACACAATTTTTTTGTTTTTTATATTTTTTTATATTGATCATGTTGCTAAACGTTTGGAAATATGTAGCTGTTCACCTGCAGGGCCACAGAACAGGAGCAAGTGTCGTTTATTTTATGTCTTACTTAAGGACATTATATTGGTATCGTTGCTGAGTATCAAATCCAAGCATCAAATACATCAAGTCAACCTTCTGTATGCCTATCCTTTGATTTTGCTTATTCTCAAATATTTTGCAAAGAAATGCATACTGTTTTCAATATTACTTTGTAACTGTATTGATATATTATTGCATTATATATGAATACTGTATTATTGCATATAAATATTCGTTAATTACTAATACTAATATACCGCAAGAAAGTAAATTGTGCAACCCTATTTTCAAAGCAGTTTTTTCATTTTGTATTAGCTTATCCTGACCTCAATGCCCACCTGACAATGCTCTATCAATAAAGAATAAGTAAACAAGAATTAGATCATCTATTTGCCTATTTTCAGTTTACCCATCATTGTTGCTAGGTCAGTTTAGTGACTTGAATTGACATAAATCACATTTTTCAATAACTTTATTTGAATTGAGTCTAGTTATTGTAGATATGACAGCAAAAATTAAAACTCAAAGTACATAAACAGATATTCTTATAACAAATTAAAGTATTTGGCTTCAAAAAAATACTGAATTTGAGATAATCAGGACAAGGGACAAATAGTGTGACATTTGACATTCGCAAATTGTAAAGTTATTGCCCATTAAATTGATTTGACTTGAGTCCTATCTTAGTTAAACTCAAATCAAACTATCATAGACTTGAGCCAAAAAAATGCCTTGGTTACACTCTGCAACTAGTCACTTTAGTAATGAGTATAGTCCTCAGCGTTACCCATACTTACAGTAGTAGGCTACGTTAATAAGCTATGAGATTGCTATAACTGTACTTAGTGAGGTGTATTTATTTGCAGTGAATGAAGGTTTTTGGTAAATATATCTATGTTGCGGTGGTAGTATAAATCACTTAACATGGTATTTCTACATTTTGTCGCATCTTTTGCCTTGTTTATGAAATTTTTATGGACAAGTGCATCACTGATCATTTTGCTTGTGGTCACGCCAGCATGTTTTGGAGCTGAACTTGGCGTTCGAAGATTGTACATTCGTTTGTTGATGAAGGCTTTTAAGGTACAAAGATTTATATGTCATATTGTGAACTTATGCAGTTTTCTTTGGTGAAATGCTAGCAATAGGTTTGAGCCTTTGACAAAACCTTATAGTTTGTGGTTTCAGTGATATGATAATGATAAGGAAAAGTTTAAATACCAATGAATATAACCTGTTGATATTAATTGAAGAGCTCTAAGAATCTGTAGATGTAGGTTATGTTGTTAAAATCAATTATTTTAAAAGAACTGAAACATCTGTTTAATTAATTATTTTTAATTCCATAATGCATTTTCCTTTGTTTCTTTGTTGCAAATGACCCAATTTCTCATTTGTTAAGTGGGGCACGGCGAAAATCAAGAGCAAGAAACCAATCATATCTGGAGGCTCAGAAGGTAATATTTTACTATCACATATATGTGACATATGTTTGTTGTTATTGAAATGTCAATCTCAAGCACTTGACTTCACCATTATTATTTCATTCATACTTGTTTTATTTAAGAGGTAGATTGAAAATGCAAAACCGTTATCTGCTGTTTGTGCTGTGCCATGAAGTTTACAAGCTTTCTATTTTATTGAAAGCGACACTGCTTTTCATGTCGATTTTTATGGCTGTTTATTATATTTTTATGCAGAAATCATTTCAAAAGAAAACTCAATAAATGATCTTGGCAATTTCAACAGTGAACAACACAAAAAGTTTGAGCTTGGCGACATCATGTATCTGATTAAAAGTGGCATAGAAGTAAGCTAAGAATAACTTAAAGGTCCCAGTTTCCCCCATAACCGTGTCATCAGATTTAAATATGTTTGTTTCATTGAATGGTAACTTCTGTTATTTCTAGGCTGTAATTGATGATGAGGTGACCAAAAGATTTAGAGCCGAAGGTAAAAAAATTGAAATAAGCTTTTCCTATGTAGTATCTGCCAATTCATATCAAGCAACATCCTCATAAAATCTGATAATGCACATTTATTATTAAAGGGCAAGGGTTTTACTATATTATACTTTTCCTTTTTATAGAACTTCCTTCGTGGAATTTGCTTACAAGAACTAATTTTCAATATCAATTTATTAGGTAAGTCTCTGATGTTTTTTTACAAAAATTGTAATTTGTTGGTTAGAGAAATATTTTTTTGACCCATAGGCTTAGTTATGTTTAATGTATGTTTGATTAGTTTATTGTACTGTTGCTATTTCTATCTACCCATGTATGATTTTTCAAATGTACAGGCTCGTTTAGTGTTAACTGAAATGTCCACTAGCAGAAAGTTTATGTGGAAGAGCTGGCTGTAACTCACAGCATATGCTTTCTCATGTGTGAGCTTTGACACATATGCAGTCATAATTGCTTTGTAACATAAAATATTGCTAAAGATTCTTTAACTCTATAGTAATGTGATAATTGGATACACATGACATAGAGTACTGGTATGTGAATTTGAGACAATGTATATGTAAAAGAAGGAAGGTTTTTTTTACTGTGAATATTTTTGGAACCTTATCCTTGAAGCTCTGCATTTATTTTAAATTTAATTTTCTAAGGACTAAAAATCACCACGAAGACAACTCAGCTCGGTAAAAATAACTGCATCTGTATATTGTGTTGTTAAATTCATGGTTCTAAACCATGCTTAGTGTAAAACTTACTATTGACAATGCACTTTGTTCATCTCTCACTGTCTGGTGGAACTTTTGTGTTCTGATCGTTGAGGTGTTACAAATATATCGGGACATTTCCATGCTGTTTATGTAATGCATGTTTTGCATTTGTATGTTATTGTTTTGTATGGGGTAAAGCAAGCTATAATAAGTTATAATATGACAGTTTACACACTTGTAATGTAAAAATGATTGGTGTCATCACATATATTGCTATAGCCTAGGGGTGTTCAAATGATTTCTGCCATTATCCACCACAGCCAAACCTGACAACATTATGATCCACTAAATACGAATAGTAAACATATTGGACATGCTTTAATTTTCATGTTGCTTTATGTAAATGTACCCTACATTGTAGGGTCTACAACATATTAATAACTTTGTAAAAGTCAAAAGTGAAGTGTGCTACAGCACACACAAAAAGTTGAAAAGACCCGGATCCAAATCGAGATCTGTCATTTGAACGCCCCTGCTATAGCCCATCTTTATTCTGGTTGTAATACTTTCGGCAGATCAGCTTATTTAAATTTTCAGCCAGCAATTACGCTATAAACTTTAAGGCAGTGATTTTAATGTCATCTATGAATGTCGTATCATGTATAATTATTTTTCTGCACTTTCTTTGCTGTAATGTTTTTTTATTTCGTATTTGCAAATTACTAAGCGCCGGATAGATTTGAAGATTTCTATCTCATGTTGTGAGTAAAGTTGTGATGAACACTTGGCACTCATAAGTAAAACTTGGTTCTTGTGCAAGCTATGCATGATTTTCTGCTGCAGTGAAAACTCTTTGCATTACACATAATATTTCTGGTGCAAGTTTCGGAAGTGAGCATGATGTCGTAGGCTCAACTCTTAGTCAGGTTATTTTGACTGCAGTATATATATGTATCTTCAAAACAACCTTTGATAGCCTCCTCAGCAAGGCTAGTGTTCCAAAGTTCATTCTGATATTTGTTTTGCTAATGTTTGCCTTTGGTAAAAGTCCAATTTTGTACCTTATTTGATGTGAGAGTTTATAAGAGATATAGTATACACAAATTCTTTATTACAATACATATAGATGCAGACAGACCTTTTTGTAGAAGTCAGTAATGTTAGTAGTCCCGAGAGCAGAACTTTATTAAACTTTAATGACACTGCTCAACTGTTGCTTCACAACCAGTTTGCACAAACATCAGACTCCACATATTGTTCAGTGTGTTACAGCTATCCACACAATGTTATAAGTAGTCTAAAAGCGTAATACTTTTCTTATGATGATGACATGATTTTTGGAAATTGAGTAATATTTAATATTTTCTCCAAACGTTGCATGATGTCTGATTGGTGTAGATTATGTTCCAGCTACTGTACCAGGTGGTGTTATAGTGTTTACAACCTGTGCAAATAAAGCTGCATGTTTTGGCAGGTCTGTTTGTAGTGTGTATGATTTATAGTGCTTCATATGCCTTTATATATAAACAACCATTGTAAGCAGATGAATGCAAGTTGTTTGTTTTAAAGATATACTGGGGCCATGCTTAACATTAATGAACATTTCTTTTTCAGCATCCGGTTGTCATTCCTCTGGTTTGCTGGCCTTATTTTCAGATACATGATTTTACTGCCAATGAGGTAATAACATGACCTGCTATAATCGTGATCACCGTTATCTTATTTGTCATTTCTTTGTAGGCTGTGCGTATATGACATTCTGTAACCTTATGTGACAGTTATAGCTGTTAAACTGAAAGATGTCAGATCACAATATACCATACATTCTTAATAGATTTATTCATTCCAATTAGATTTTAGCTGCTTCTAACCAGAAACATTTTGCAGGGTGTTTATTACTTTCTTTGCACTGTGCTGGATCATCTGTACAATGTTGCCGCTGACTTTCATGGAAGACACGAGGTAAATTTGCTAAATTGACAGCTGCATGGACATTCTTTTAGTTACAGGATGACGAAAGCTGATGACGATGTTTTATTACATTGATGCAAACATTGCGTCTAACTCAGTCCTATTGCATACACTTTGTCTCATCATTATGCCTATGTTATTGATATCTTAATCTTATGTACAGTAGACATAACTTATCGATAATGGCATTCAAGTAGCACAAGCACCCATGTTTAAGTTTACACAACTACATCATGCAATGAAGTGGTTTACTATGGCGCCACTAAAACTATTTTTAAAATGTTCTGTATGTTTATGGTATTAGTGAAGACAATTTTAACTTTTGTTGAACGTTCAAGCATGGCTTGCTTGTCAGGATATTTTAATTTCATGGCACTAACAACTTTTCAATATCTATGTGCTTGAACCACCCTTGTCTATTGGGAGAGCTTGAAAATACCTATTCACCATGCTTGAATGAAATTTCAAAGGAAGTTTTCGCAGCTGTTTTATTTTATTCGAACAGCTTAAAGAGGAAGCTTGCTTATTATGTCAATGTTGTCGGCTTCAGAATTATATGCAGAGGTTTTTCCGCAGTTGTTACTTACCATGACAGGTCAGTGCTTTGCCATGCCTTTGTTCCAGCTGTACAACTTTAATTCATATCCTATTACTTTTGTAGCTTTGGTTTTTTCGGTGTCTCTTCCAAGCAATTACACTGTCGAATATATCAATTTTGTACACGGTCGCTTACGATAATCTAAACTTTGGTTTTCAGCATCCAGTATTTAGTGGTTAAACATGCGAATGATTAGATAGATATATTTGCAAATATTACATGTACTGTATACAGTATATACGTAAATGACTGCTGTGCTGTTGCAGGGAAAATATGCCAAAACCTGGTGGCATATGTGTTGCCAATCACACTACAACATTGGATGCTGCCATTCTTATGCAGGATCGCCCATATGCCATTCTTGGGCAAATTCATGGTGGATTTTTAGGTCAGTAAATTTAAGCAACTAAAAGTTTTCATTTAAAGTTTAGGAAGATAACGTACCACGGTGCAAGCTTACTAAATTGCCTAACGGAATTAAATGAAGACTATCTTTAGTTATTGCTGAGCTCATCAAACATTTATGGTACTAAGGTTTACAGACTTTACAGAATTAAGCCGTATGATGCTTATTCTGCACTTTGTGTTTTATACTTACCGTGAAACTTTTACTTGGTTTGGCCTGGATGTGATGTAAGGTTAACTTTCTGCCTTATTGGGGCAATAAATAAAACATGAAAACTTAACATACATTAACATCATATACAATTTTCTTAGGTTCTGTGATGAGAATAATGTCCAGAGCAACAAAGCATGTCTGGTTTGAAAGATCTGAAGTCCGAGATCGAAAGTTTGTCTCGGAAAGGATAATGAAGCACGTCAGTGACCTCAACAATTCTCCAGTTCTTCTCTTTCCGGAAGGAACTTGCATAAACAACACGTCCGTGATGATGTTTAAAAAGGGATCGTTTGAAATACCGACCACAATTTACCCCGTTGCAATTAAGGTGTTGACTATTATGCCTTTCACACAACATCTCGCATAAAAATCTTGTGCTGCTCATTTATGCGTAGTTGTTTATTTACTTTGTGTTACTCGTTTTCAATCTAAGGACCATAACATTTAGCTTACACATACAAATTTATGTATGATGTGCAAACTGATACTTAAAGCCCATGTTAAAAATTAACAGAAAAGGCGATAATCCAACGCAAACAAGCCCAGCTGTAATAGTTTCATACGTGGCAGCTACACCCAAAATATAAATCATAACTCACTGTCTTCGCAGTATAATCCATGGTTTGGTGATGCTTTCTGGAACAGTTCAAAACACAGCATGTTGCAATATCTGCTTGTTGTAATGACAAGCTGGGCGATCGTGGCCGACGTCTGGTACTTACCTGCAATGGATAAGGAACCAAGTGAAAATGCAATGCAGTTTGCCGAGAGGGTCAAGGCTGTCATTGCTAGGAAGGGCGGTTTAGTTGACTGCTTATGGTGAGTGGGGCAATTTTTTACCGGGTCCGGTTACATCAGTTAATGCATATGAGGAACAAAAATGTGCAAGCCAATTATCTTAATTTTAAAATAATACCACTATTTAGTGAACTCAGTTCGTTGTTGATCTTACTGCAAATATTTTTTATTTTATTTCTGAGAAGATTTTCTTTTTTTAAATAAACATGGGCTTGGGCAACAGAAATCACTTATTTTCACTTGTACTGAAAAAATGTACAGGGAAAGCTGGTTAACTCAAAGCTAAAGAGAACCATCAAATTGCTTTGATTAAGTCGATGTTTATGTGTTGATACTGTATAACCTTATAGACACTTCGCCATAATCTGAAATTTTGATTGAAGCGAAGTTGACTTAATGTGATTTTACTTGATGAAGGTAACTTGAAATATAACAACTCTCTTTCACTGACTCTTTTTTTTTTTATCAGGGATGGCCAGTTAAAAAGGATGAAGGTAAAAGACTCTTACCTTCAAGAGAAACAAAAAGAACTCGGTGAGATTTATGCCAAGTCCAAAGAAGAAGATAAGCTGCACAAGAATCCTGTTAAAAAGGTGCGATTTGACATCTCCAATCTCGAACACGACTCCTCTTCATCAGAGGAGGAACAGAATTCGGAAGATAATTTTGATGAAAATGCAGAAATTTACAATTATCCTGGTGACAATTTCGAATATCAATCCCAGAGCACATCCA
This sequence comes from Clavelina lepadiformis, assembly GCF_947623445.1. Classification (NCBI taxonomy): domain Eukaryota; kingdom Metazoa; phylum Chordata; class Ascidiacea; order Aplousobranchia; family Clavelinidae; genus Clavelina; species Clavelina lepadiformis. Next base: position 4,256,506 of record NC_135244.1, on the reverse strand, counting down.
CCGGACTTAGGGTGGAGCAAGATCAAGAGAGTGCACAAAAAATTGAACAAACAGAAGATTTCAATAAAAATTCACAAGATCTGCTGGATCTTATTAAATCAAATGGAGCAATCGATCAAGTATTATGATAAACCATGTGCAATCATCCAAGCATTTAGCGCAGGTTTTAACGCTAGAGCACGCTTTACATGCTGAAACAGAGTTATTTATGAGTCCTGGGAGTCGTGTGAACAAAAATCCATAGTTTGCTGCCAATGAGTACAAGGTGAGGTCACATCTTTGTACAGTAGATCACATGTTTCGCATATTTTTGTCCGAACAACCTCAATATTATGATCAAGTGATTTCTGATAGAAAATGACAGCAGTAGTAACCTTCACTACCATTTTAGTTATTAGTGTTGTGGATTGACATTGACTTTGCTCCTTAGACTTTTTTCTGTTGTAATTATGCAAAAGTATTAGCTTTTACTTACAACATATTTATAATTTCCACGCGCTTACTCTGATTACTGCTGCTTTTGTGACTCAATTCTGCTGCTTTTGTGTTCTTCATGGCTTTCGCTGAAGGCGAACACTGTGCTTTTTGCACACGATCGATTTTCTAATTTTAGAAAGACCCCGTTTTTCTGATGAGTCGACTTGCAATACGATTTCAGAACCATCGTTTTATTTTGTTTAAAGAAATTACACGTTTCAGAAAAAAATTTCTGAAAGGTACAATTCTAATTCAAAACGGTCTAGAATCTAGATCATTTGACTTTAATAATTTAAAAAATTCTTCTTCTTCTTAAATCTGCAAATGTTTAATTAAATGCTATTACAAAACATTGTTTTTGCCGTTTATTTTCCTTTATCTCATAAGCTTATTTCTATTATGTTTATTTTAATGAATTATCAAGTTCATTCGTTATCATTACATACCTGTTGAACATTTGTTTACCGAAATGAACTGCGGAGAGCATTTTACATTTCACGGCATGTACGTCTTTGGAAATAAAATCGATTTCTAAAAGCGCTTGGATTAAACTGATGGGCTTCCTCGTGTGAATTAAGTGTCCAATTCGACTCCAACAACGCGCCAATTTGAAATAAACGAGGTGTCAGCTTCACAGTTGGCCGTTGCTGGAATTTTTGTGTGATTGCGAATTGAAGGAACCATGAATCAGAAATTTATCGGTAGAACACCAGTTCCCACGCCAGCAGTTACATTGGCCCTAAACCTCCTTTCCCTCTAAAGCTAAACCATCATAATTTTCATCACACACTTTCTGCTGCATATATTTATGGTTTTCGGAACAACTCAACTTTTATCCTGAAAGTTTCGTTTTGTCTCTGGGTCACCGTGGTTTCTAGAAGTGCAGAGAGATCGATCGGGGTCGTATAGAGATTGGTAAGCTACAGCGTATACGCGATACTGTTCATGAGGCATTTTCATTAATGTGATTAGGACTGAATTACGACTGCGTTAGAAATTCAACCTTAGGTGCAAGCATGAACATCATATGTAGTTCATTCAAGCTTTTCAACGTGCTGCCTTAGGCGTTTAGCTTAGTGACTTCAAATTACATCATTATCAATTTTTCCCTTGTATAATCACAATTTAACATTTTAGAGAAAAAAATGATACTTTTGGTTTAGCCAGTATTGAGGTTATTAAGCTATGCTTTGCACACCAAACTGGTTCTCTCTACGTTTAATCTAACGTTTTATTTTTAATGCAATGCAACAGTGTGTGTTATTGAAGTTCAAGCGGTTAGTTCGGAAATGTTGCTGCAGAACTTTGATTTGAGTCGTCTTAAAATTTACGAATAAAACCATCTCGTCCTGCGTTAGAAACTGAATGTAGGCTAAGCACCAAAACCAAGTGAACGTAGCTTTAATTATACTGTGGGTGGAATTGTCGTAGGTTATTTCGATTGCATTAGAAACAGATTTAGACTTGATGCAGGATAGAGAAGCCGCGAGTTCTCCCCTTGAGTTTGGGTATCTCAACCCTCAACATTTTTATGAATCCTGTCATCTATAGGCTACGTTCAAACTTTTGATTGAAACCTGAAAGCTGCTAACCTATAGGTCCGCCCAGAATTACTATTTAGTGCTTTTCTTCTAAAATTTATGCTTATTTTCGAGAACAATGTGTTAGAAAACATGAATGTGCTTATTTTTGAGTTGTGTGCTTAGTTTGTCTTTCCTGGATCCGGTCACTTTAACCGAAAAGTGAAAAGCTTCCGAGTTGTGGCAAACTTCTGTTTGAAATTGCCTATTGAATAATCATTGCAACACACACCTGAGCGTAATTCGTAGATATTTCTGCACGAAATAGACTGCGGGCGTAACAGTAAAGGAAAAAGCTTTTCATTGATATTTGAACTCAATATCAAGGTCGGAAAGTTTTTCATTAAACTTTTGATCCATCAGTTCTGACTGAGCAACAGTAAAGCGGTTCTTCCAATCACCAATTTCTCCTAAACAATAAGTTGGCAATTCAATTGTTACCTAAAGCGTATACTAGAAACACAAGGACCTGTGTATAGGGCAGAGGCTATCAGTTTTAGTTATAAGTTAGTTTTTTGAATTTTTCAAACCTCGGTCATACCTTTCCTAAAGAACTTCATTTTGACGTGTCTCGCGCTTGCTCCCTTCTTCATACTGGAAAATGACGTTGCTTCCACGATTTGGTCAATCTCCTCATCACTTCGCTCGACTCCCAGGTGATCAGCAATCTTTCGGATTTCCTTTGCCGGATTCTATGTTCGTGTAATACATAAGTGCTTGCTTATCAGGAATAATGTGATTTCAATGGCCGGGTGTTTTACCAAGCAAGTATCCACTTGTGTGTCATGCCAGTACCTTCTTTATATTCTCATACATGACAAACAGAACGTTGTCTTCTGTACGGTAAGGATACCAAGAAAGTATATATTCTGGATACCACTCTCCCTTCTTGCTAAACTGTGGTTGTTGTCCTGTTTATAAGAAAAGAATTTTTGTGGTAAAGATAATTATTATTTATAACACAACATATCGTACTGTTTGTGTTTTGTTATTGACTGTTACGAGCGAAAACTATGGTAATAACCTTGTTAAGTCATAAAAAAAACGGCAACATGCTTACAAACGTTCAGTGAAGGAGAGAAAAATAATAAAAGCCCCAAGGGCCTAAAATGTGCAAAATCTTCGCTACAGTGATGTTACAGTATAACGAAGAATGGTTAGCGCGGCCAACAAATCAAAAGAAGTAGGCTAATCAATAGATATCTAAGAAAGCCTCGGGTTACTCACCGTTCACAAAACTTTCAAAAAAACTATTCCACTCATCGGGGTAATAATGCGAAATTGGTTCCATTTTATGGAATGGTAAATTATTGAACATGTTAAACCAGGATACAAGTTGATCTTTTGGATTTCTCATCACGTTTATTATCTATTGACAAAATTTTGAAAGAATTCACGCTACAAATATGCACATACAGTAGGATGCATAAACCTTTATACGTCTTTCAGAATAAGCGAATCAAGAATAGGAAAAATATTCCCACCTTGCATCCATTTTTCTTCAACCTTTTCATATCAAGAAGACTAGCAGGAACGTGGGTTCCCCAAATTTTTCTCCTCCAAGGAAGTTTTTGCATAATTTGGTAGTTCATTGCTATGACAAGAATCGAAGCGTATCGGGTCGAATGTAACGCCAAGCGTACATACCTTCAGTGCCGACATAAATATATGAAGCATAGGCTATACGCACGTGTGCCTGATTCGAGGTAGGCTTGAACAGGAGAAATTAGCTTTGTCATTTCCATCATCTTATCGTCGTCTTTGTATATGATGTTCCTTACGATATGAGTCAGCCACGTTGTTCCTAAGGATACAGACAAGCTTCTTTGACAATCAGCAGAAAAATTCTAAAATGAACAGTTCGATGAAAAGTCGACAGCCGAGCCGAGCCGAGTCGACAGTCGTTACGAACTTACGACAGCCGAGTCGTAAGAACGGGCTGGTAATATTGCGGCCCGTGTTCGATACTCGGTGGCGCTACCGCTGTAATGTCCGCGTGCACTTGGAAAATAACTCTAAATTCGGGCAATAACATACAGTATAAAAAAATCAAAAAACCTAATAACCATTGGGAACTTGCATAAAGCCTTGCTCGGTAACCGACCTCCGTAACCGGTCGAGCGATACGATGAATCATTTCTGGGTTTATCCGGGAAAGAATCATTCTCGTGCAAAAGACTTACCTCAGCTCAGTCCGAGGATAAAGATTACCATATTGAAACGACAAAACTATCAGTAAATGCCTTAACCCTATCTAAACCGGGTGAGCGACATTATTATTTTAACCAGGTGTGGTCGACACTGCTCACAAATTTTCAATCGTTAATTACTCGAAAACTATATGTCGTAAACTGATCGGATTTTTACAGGTTAGTAGCAAAAACATCTGGCTTCCTGTATACATCATAATTGTAAAACTAAAGAAAGTGCATTTAGTGTAAATTAAGTATTTATACAAGTGATACATTTCTAGAAGTTTTTCTTGTTACGCCGCGCCCCCGCTGTGCGGAAAATCAGCTGACCGCGAGAAGAGAACGCAAGAGAATAGTTAGTCGAGTTAGTGGTGCGTAAATGAGTAAACGAAAACGATACGCTTCAATGCGGAGAGAGAGCAAAATAATGAAAATATGATAATTTCTCAAAAATTACAAAATCTAACTTTATAAAGCAAACATGGACAGATAGCTGAAGATTTTTTAGGAAAATTCACCAAATTTTAAATTTCTACAGCAAACAACGCAACTGTTCGCCACGTTTTGAGGTGATTGTGTGCAGGAGAGACCACAACTAGTGTAAATAGGGTTAAAGCTTGGCTCTGTTCCTTTGTCTACCTTGTTTAAGCCTACAAAGTCGTATCATATCTGCTTTAAATACTGCGTTTTCTTATTGAAGGACATGGTAAATTTTTATAGTTGGAAAAAAGTTGTGTAAAAGTAAAGCGAGAGTAGACCTGAGCAAAGTAAAAGTAGCCTATTGAATTATTTTAGAACTCAAGAGCCAAAAACATATCGTGCAGTTGCCATGTCATCATTTCCTTCATACCATTTGCTAGTACATGATTGAAGTTTTTTGATCAGTGAACTAACTCAAACACTAGCGTAGCCTAATTGGTGCATGATTGTGCTAACAAATCGCTGCAGTCCTATATCAATAACAATGGTAACCGATTAGGTTGTTCAATTCAATATTAGCACGCCTGAAGGCATTTGCGAAATACTACCAATTTCTGCAAAGCATGTGTAAATTTACGTTATCTACAGTAGGAAACAATAATTAAATCTGCGGCAAGCAGGCTTACATACGTTTCACTCATCCTTTCCAAGTCCCATTTTTACTTTCACAAGTGCTAAAAAAGATGAATAAACTATGCTCCCGTATTCGAGGCAGGTTTGCATAGGTATGTTTGATTGAATTTCTTTGCCATTTCTGTCACCTCGCTATTGTCATGAAGATGTTTGTCTGGGTGAGAAAAATATCTACATAAACAAAACAAAAGTTCTTCATAAAACAAAAAACAACGTTGTTTTTGAGCAAGACGTTCCTTGTGACGGTAACTTAATACGATTTCAGAGCTAGCCTTCCTGCAAGTTACCGTGGGCACACATTTTTTGTTTTTTTTGGTTTTTCTTGTATGACCTGAATTTGAAACTGTTCACCGGGACCACTGAATAGGAGCAAACGTCGTTAATTCGGTAGCGGTTGGGCTCGCTTGCCACTTTATAACATCCAAAGAAATAGGACCGTTTCAAACTTCGTTATTTATTGCCAATGGTCGACTATATACACTAATAAGCTACATAGACTTTGTGTTTGTGGTGCCTTCTTAAAATGGCAGCGGTAGGTGATACGCTACAATGTTTTGCCCAAGAGCATTACAACAGTAACGCCACTATCGAATACGCGCCTCACGATAACACACTCAAAGTTAAGTTTTAAAGGTTAAATCAATAGTAACCTTTTGATAAGATAGTTGCAAATGCTGATGTAACCAGCAGCAAGAACCGTTGTGACATAAGCGACACGTGATTGTAAGTATTCCATACACGTGTTTTTATACTAAAATATCTCCAGATTTTGCTATGTAATGTCACTCGACATAGCCACATATTGCACAAGAGTTTCAATATGGTTTGACTTCTGATTGACCGTCACGATATATTTAAGGAAACGCCGGCAGCAAAACCTATTCCTTCGGCAGCGGAGTGCGAGTAAAACCCGTCAAAAACCGGAAACTTTTCGAACGATTGCGCCATTATTAAGAGAAAATTAACCTCCAGTCTCATGATTACATGCAATTGCAGGATATTCTTCATTGAACATGGACGCTACTCTACGTGGTATTTAAAGCAGCGATCTCCTGAGTAGAAGCCATAATAGCGTAACCGGGCAATTACTTTTCTGAAGTGGCTATTTCACCGTAAGTAGGGCACACAGCCTGTTTTTAAAGATAGCTGGTTAGGTTGGGAGAATGGGTAGGCAAAAGTTGATTTTAGCGATTTAAGGTTTTATTGGTGCTAGATTTAGATTGGAAGGTAGATTTAGGTTAAGTATAATGTATATAGGTTACTGCGTTATAAAATTTAAGCTAGGTTGACAAGAAACTACAAAAAATAGCTTCAAACCCACGATTTTTTCCGGTGAAAAAGAGGCAGCCTTATTTTTTGTATGATCTACCAATAATACACAGGGCACGGCGTGTTTAACTGAGTGGTAATTGGTTACTAATTTTACCAGGGTAGGTGTAAGTGGAAATAAGACCAGCTTGCCGTTTGTTATTGGGGTAGGTGTAGTACATAGCCTACTTTTGTGAATAATAATAAGCTATACCTCCATAGTCTATACCAGGGCTTCCCAAACTGGGGGTCGCGACCCCGCAAGGGGTCGCGTAACGAACTTCAGGGGTCGCAGAACGTATACCAATTTTACACGAAGTACAAAATACAATCGAAACAAAATATCGTTCCAGCCTAATCAACATTGAAACCGCCTTGAGACCAGCATTAACAGATATTGAGCCACGGCTGGACTTGCTTTGTAGCAGAAAGCAGTCGCATCAATCACACTGAATAAATGTGTGTGCTTTTTTGTTTCCAGTAGCCTATATATGTGTAAAGTAGTAAGTAGACTTTGAGTACTGGTTGCTTGAATTCAGTCTTTACTCTTTGCATCTCAATAAATTTCACTAATGACTAATGTATGTTTCGCACTGCTAATTTAATCAATTTAAACGTGAAGGGTCGTGGAAAACTTCAGAAGTTTGAAAGGGGTCGCGAGCAAAAAAGTTTGGGAAGCCCTGGTCTATACCATGCCACTATTATGCAAAAACGCTAAACCGGATATGGTTTTTAGGTTATGGATATAGTGATTTTGTTACAGGTACCGTAGCAAAATGTTTCTATTTTACGTTTACTTTGTTTCAGCATATTCTTGCTGAGAAGAAAATAGTAGTTTATTACTGCCTATCGAATATAAGTTACGTTTAACCGTAAACATGCAGGCAGATCCCAAAGCAAAACGTATCCTTGATGTGTTAGGGAAACTTTTCAATGACGTTGCCAATTACATACCTGCTGACGATCGCCCGGACGTGACCCCACTTATTGAGGACCTTGTCAAAGCTCTACAAGCTCCATCGGTTAGTGACTGGAAAGGCCATAAATTTGCACCGCCTTTCAAGGCAGAAACCGTTGAGTGGCAATACAACAACTGGCAACCTTCGGAAAAGGATGTTTTAGTTGCTTCGTTCCCGAAAACTGGTAAAATATGTAAGCCAGTTATCGCTATATTTGTGTGCCAACAATTTTGGCAACAATACTTTAACCTACTGCAGTTTAAGTCACATTTTCAATAAAGCAAACAGACACACGACTTGCTGCGTTTTGCGGTTAATATTGGAATGAAAATAATTTTTACATATTACGTGTATACAGGAACAACCTGGATGTCGCAAATTGTGAAGCACATCATTTACAAAGACAATGAAGAAACGTTAAAAATGGCGAAAGTGTTGACAGCCAATAATACCTACCTCGAATCAGGGACTCGTACGTTGCGCTAATGTGATTTATGCTACTTTTGTTTAATACTTACCTTACTTTCTGTTAGGCTGTACCCCAAACAAATAGCGAACTATAGCTCTAACTAATATTGCAGTGTGTAAGTTAAAGTTGACATGTTTATCGATTTTAGCATTGAACTACGAAGTCATGGAAAAACTTCCGTGGGAAAGGAAGATTTGGGGAACCCATAATCCAGCCAACCTGATCAATATGAACCGATTGATGGAGAATAAATGCAAGGTGAATGCTTTTAACACCTTTATCAGGGAAGGAATTCAACTTTGTGGAAATTGTTTGGTGCCTATATACTTACAACTCAAGGTTTATTTGTATGGCATTTAATTTTTTTTCAAAGCCATTCGGTTATAAATGAATTATGACCTCAACCGTCTTATTTACACATACAATAATCACAACACATGAGCAAATATCGTACATTACTGAACTTCATTTTCCTAATTTACAAACAGATTATCTACGTTATGAGAAATCCCAAAGATCAGTTTGTGTCCTGGTACAACATGTGCATGACTTTTCCTCATCGTAAAGCCGAGGCAATGGCGAAGCTATATCCGTCTGATTGGAATGATTTCTTTCAAGTTTATATCAACGGTTGGTCAGTCTCTAGTCGAATGAGTGGTTGGTGTTGTTTTCATTTGTGTTTTATAAACGCGATGATTTTCCAGGAAAGCAGCCGATGAGCGATAAAGAAGGTGAATGGTATCCAGACCACATCTTATCCTGGTATCCTTACCGCGATCAGGAGAATGTCTTGTTCGTCATGTATGAAGATTTGAAGAAGGTCATCTTTGCTGATCTCATAGCTACCGCATATTGTTTTATGGAATGCCGTTTCTGGCTTCTTTTGCAGTTGAATTAAACCTAAATCTTTTCTCGTTTAGAATCCTGCGACTGAAATCGGTAAGATTGCCAAATTTGTTGGTGTGAATAGGTCGGATACGGAGATTGACGAGATTGTAGAAGCAACGTCGTTTGAAAGCATGAAGCGAGACGCCTCGAACATTCACAATCAACTTAGTTTCTTTCGAAAAGGTCGTGTAAAATTTTCGGAACTAAAAACTATTGTTTTGACTGTAGATTGTTTATGTTAAGTTTTACTGTATATTTTTCTGTTTTTATCAGGACAAGTCGGTAGCTGGAAGAATCACTTCACTGTTGCGCAGTCTGAGTTGATGGATCAGAAGTTTAGGGAAAAAATTTCCGGCACCGACATAACCTTTACATACGAATAAGTTTTAACTTGGCCGCAATGACTTGTTCCGTTATAAGTTAGGTGTAACTATTTTCACCCGCAATAATTAAAATTGGCTGAAAATCATTTTCACGCTTGCCAATGTGATGTCTAAGTTTTGAATTGTGTGTAGGCCTGTACCATGCAGGGGTTTGAAAAACAAGTCGTTATTTTATTACTAATACTTTTCATTCAACTTTCAACGCACTTTGAATAGGTTTAACCACCTTTTTTATGTTCAATCAATGCTCATATAAACTCAATAAACGTTGTTTCGAAGGTGATCGTACTCTTATGCTCTATTAGTCTATTTCTTGAATGCAAATGACAGAAATCCTTTTAAAGTAAAACGATTTTTAACAGATCATCTCGTTTTCTACTTTATTTTGAAATGCTCACTGTGTAAATAGGTTTCTCGTAAATCGAATTAGCCGTTGACCTACATAGCGAGTTTAGCAAAACGCGGCGAGTTTATATCTAACGAGGTTAGAGTGTCAGCGGATTTTAGTTGTGGTCAATCGCCGGAGAAAAAACTTGCCTCGTTAGGCGAAAGCCTTGAACTGTTGCAAACACGCGCTGGTTGCAATAAATAGAGGTTTTCGGAAGGTGCCGCTCACGCACCAGGACCGAGTAAGTAAAATGCGTTGGAACAGAAGTGTGTGGCATCAATTGTTAGATTCGTTGTTAAAAGTTTCAGCATGACGTCAAAAAGTAAACCTTTTCGTGAAACTCACACCCGAGCTTGCGTGAGACAGTTGATAAGATTTACATTGTCCTTTTTTCTGCGCACTGCATAAAACTTGTGGTAGAACAACCCATAAGCACCATACGCGAATAAGATTTTGAGTCTCATCAGAGCAAAGAATGTTCAAAGTATAGCTGTATCAAGACTTCACTTTTTGTTTGCGGTTGTTTTTCAAGGAAAATTCCTTCTAATTCAGTTTCGACAGTCACGTAGGCCTATAAGGCGAAAACTACCTGGTACTAGAACCATCAACTGCAAATATGGAGGTAGACCACAAAGTAAAAGCTCTTTTAGCTTCGGTGGTTAAAATGTTCAATGACGTAGCTAATTACATACCTTCCAATGAACGCCCATACATATTTCAAGTTATTCAGGATTTTATTGTAATGGTGCAAAGCTTTTCGGTTACTGACTGGAAAGGCACAGATTTGCGCCGCCTTTCAATGCTGAAACTGTTGCGTGCCAATACAGCAACTGGTAATTAACCCACGGAAAAATATGTTTTGGTTGCTTCGTCCTAAAACTGGTAGGTTGGGAGATTTGTCACTGTAATTTTACCAAAATATGTGAGAAATATTTAGCTACTTATTTTATTTAGCTGAAAGTTACTGTACGTATACAGCGTGCTACATTGTGGGCCAGAAAACAAATATTTCATCATAATTGTATATAGAAACAACATGGATAAGTCATACTTTAAACTTAAAGCATATCATTTACAAAGATGATGAAAAAACATTAAAAATGACGAAAATGTCGACAGCCTTTCAAGCATACATCGAAACCGGAAGTTGCGCCCATCGGTTACAGCGGTAATCGTTGCACACAGCCTTGCAAAATTTTACATCATAAATCACATGCATTTTTTCTTTTTCCTGGGTTGTATAAATAAAACGAGCAGGTTTGCATCTTTATACAGCTTTTGGTTGGATTGCATTTATGAATCTACGGCAAGCTGCATGCATACTAGTGTAAAACTCACTGCGTGGTATGTTAGGATGCATCGCCCATATAAGCTGACCAAAGTGTTTAAATCGTAGGTTACTTCCAAAAAATGGGTTAATTCATATTTTAACATACATTGGTTAATACATCGTCATAGTGACGTAACAAAACATATGTAATGTCACTCCTTTCAACTGTATGATGGCATCATCACTGTGGTAAATCAATATGAAAACATAATTCTGCATTTCAAAGAGTTAATTGCATCCTTGTAGAAGAATTTCATTTTATGGAATATACTGTAGGTTTAAGTGTTGTAATACATTTCATTTGAAGTAATACATTTCGTTTGAGTAAGCTTTCAACCGCAAAGCGAATAAAGTTTGAAAACATTAAATACTTGGGATTGGGTGTATACAAATTTTTGTAGGAATACAAAGATGTGCCATTGCAAAAGAGTTGACAAGCGCCGATATACAAAACCATACAGAAATAAAGAAGCTAAAAACATTAAAGTACAAGATTAGCATGTGACAATCATCACAAAATTTTTAACATCACGAGAAAAGTGCGTGTTTACTTTGCAATGCTCAATAGCAAGAAAAAAATTGATGCTAAACGAGCAATTGTTCATGAAACTAACCAGTGCAGCCACAGACAATTGACCAAGTTAGTTCAACCAGGTCTTAATCACCATGACTCAATTATTAAGCCACTGCAAGCAAACCTCAAAACGTTAATTAAAACGCTGTGTCTGATAGGTTTATTTCATTCATATGTGAACTTCAGATCAATTCCAGACAATTTTTCATGAAACTTCTGATCCATCAGCTCAGACTGAGCGACTGTGAAGTAATTCTTCCAATCACCAACTTGCCCTGAAAAAAAAGGAAAAGAAACAAATCAGATGAAAACGTAAAGTACAATGAAAACTGGTGCTTTAAACAAGACATGAGGTTACAGTAAATTCCTAAACACAATGTTTGGGTTTAGGCAAAGCGTTTCCATTAAAAAAAACAATAGTTTAACAAAAATTTCAAAAAATCATGAATGTAGCAAATGTCTTTTCCTCTAACCTTTGCGTAAAAGCGTTCATAGAGCTTGTGAGTGGTGACGCCTCTTCCTTCATAGTTTGAAATGAAGTAGCTTCCACAATTTTCTCTATTTCCTCGTAACTTCTTTCCACTCCGAGAAAATTAGCAATTTTCCTTATTTCTTTCGCAGGATCCTAAAGCAAAAGAAGATACTGGAATGTTTGAAATTTGTCACTGTAAGCTTAAACACAAGCAAATAGCCACAATCTAAACCTCTTTCAAATCTTCATACATGACAAACAGGACATTTTTCTCATTGCGGTAAGCATACCAGGATAAAATATGATCTGGATACCATTCATTCTTTCTTGCATAGTTTGGTTGTTTGCCTGCAAATGTTTCAATTACTTTTTGGGTTAGTAGTCCACTTACTTTTAGTATATCTAATCCAAATTTTATGGGGGCAATGAAAATCTTCATACTTTCATTTTAATAATTTTACTTGATTTTTATGTCAATGTTGATTTCATACAAATTTTATAGCACTTGGTGTGTGCCAAGTCAAAGATATCACGACGGTTGTTTTTAAAACTCAATTCTTTAAAGGATAGCCACACAGAAGTCTTGTTCAGATCGTGATACAAGCCCTAAAGGGCTACTGACAGTGGTTCTCAACCTTTCTTGGCTTACTACACCCTGCAAACAACCAAAAGATTTCGCGGCACCCACAGTCAAACCAAAAAGTTTCTGCATTAAATAAAAATAATTTTCGCAACTGTTTTCCTGGACTAGTGATTAGTGCACAATAACTTGCGGCACCCTTGCGAAACGTAAATGGCACCCCGGTTGAGAACCACACTCAGTCAGGCCAGTATAGTTCAACATGAATGCGGCCATACCATTGATAAAAAAATCAAAGAACGAAACCCAATCGGCAGGATAGTATGAATTAATTGGTGCCATTCGGTGAGTTGGTATACGCTGGGACATATGAAACCAAGAAACAAGTTGGTCTTTCGGATTTCTCACGATGTAGATGACCTAATTAATACAATGTAAAAATACTTATACATTAAAATACCAGGTAACAATTACCTTTTTCCTACATTCCAGACTTCACTGTAAACCATAAGCAGTTTCCTACTTCTTTGTATTTTTTAATTTTTTTCAGTTTAAAGCCTAAAAACTGTTACTGAACTTTGCATGATGTCTTTTTCACTCTGTCCATGTTTACAATAGGGGCTGGATAATGAGTTTCCCAAATTAGTCTTTTCCAGGGAAGCTTTTGCATTACTTCAAATGTAATTTCTGAAATAAAGAAATGAAAAAATGACATTAATAAAAAATGGATACCAAGTGCTCATTAAAAATTCGTGTCAATTGTTAACAAAATCCAAGTATCCTGCTACAATTTCCTTCAAGTAAAAATATGTGCAGGATACCTGATGCATTTTCCAAGTATGAATGAAGCTGTGTAACTGCATTTGCTACAGCCATTTGAGCAGTATCGTTCATGTAAATGACCTTCTTCACTATTTGGGTCAACCAAGTAGTTCCTGCAGAACATTCTCTGGTTAGTGGTGGAGGAAAAGTTATAAAAAGGTTTGAATTTCATCATATAGGGCAGGGCTTCTCAAACTGTGGGTCGCGACCCCGTTTAGGGTCACAAAATGTAGTTTTGGGGTCGTGAAACAAATTAAATTTTTATAAATTGAATTGTTTTTTGTTAGATTTTTATTCGCTTTACTGTTTCCATTACGAGAATCTTTTATTACAGCAATCTACAGTTACTCTACTTTGGTAGATTGTGTGCTCTTGTATGATTTTGCCAGAGACAAAAATACCATTTGAGATTTGTAATTGGACGTTTATTGTTTTAACATCATTAACGTGTAGGCTACCTCTCAAGGGGTCCAATAGAAATTCCTTTTCTTAAATGGGGTCGCAGACCCAAAAAGTTTAAGAATCCCTGAAATAGAGTAAAGTGCCC